>NC_058382.1:61296305-61386305 GCF_018350175.1 Felis catus | reverse complement strand
CTGCAGACAGACCTGCAACTCAGCAACCCCAAGCCCTGAAGACTAGGACTCCTGAAATTAGACCTGCAACTCAGGATGCCCACCCCTGCACAGAAGGACCGCTGCAACCAGACCTGACCTTAGCAACCCGCACCCTGCAAACAAGGACCCCAGGAACTAGACCTGAAACCCATCAAACACCACTCCTCCAGACAAGGACCCCTGCAACCAGACCTGGCTTCAGCAACCCCCACCCCTGCAGACAAGGACCCCTGCAACCAGACCAGCAACTCAGGAACCCAACCGCTGCAGACGAGGACCCCTGAAACTAGACCTGTTACTCAGCAACCTCCACCCCTGCAGACAAGGACCGCTGCATCCAGACTTGCAACTCAGCAACCTCCAACCCTGAGAACGAGGACCCCTGAAATTAGACCTGCAACTCAAAACCCCCACCCCTGCAACCAGACCTGCAACTCAGCAGCCCCCACCCCTGCAGACAAGGACTCCTGAAATTAGACCTGCAAATCAGGAACCCCCACCCCTGAGAGAAGGACCCTTTAAACTAGACCTACAACTCAGCAACCCCCACCCCTGCCGACAAGGACCCCTGAAATTAGACCTGCAATTCAGTAACCCCCACCCCTGCAACCAGACCTGCAAACAGCAGTCCCCACCCCTGCCGACAAGGACCCCTGAAATTAGACCTGCAAATCAGGAACCCCCACCACTGCACACAAGGACCCCTGCAACCAGACCTGGCTTCAGCAACCCCCACCCCTGCAACCAGACCCGCAACTCAGCAATCCCCACTCCTGCACACCAGGAACCCTGTGACCAGACCTGGCCTCAGCTACCCCCACCCTTGCACACAAGGACCCCTGGGACCAGACCTGGCCTCAGCAACCCCTACCCCTGCACACAAGGACCCCTGCAACCAGACCTGGCCTCAGCAACCCCCACCCCTACACACAAGGAGTCCTGAAACTAGACCTGCAACTCAGAAACTCCCAGCCCTGGAGACAAGGACCCCTGCAACCAGACCCGCAACTCAGGAACACCCACTCCTGCAGAAAAGGACCCCTGAAACTCAGCAACCCACACCCCTGCAGACAAGGACCCCTAAAACTAGACATGCAACTCAGGAACCCGACTGCTGCAGACGAGGACCCCTGAAACGAGACCTGCTACTCAGCAGCCTCCACTCCTGTAGACAAGACCCTGCAACCAGACCTGCAACTCAGCAATCCTCATCCCTACGACACACCTGCACCTCAGCAACCCCCACGCCTGCTTCCAGACCTGCAACTCAGCTACCCCCACCCCTGAGAACAAGGACCCCTGAAATTAGGCTGCAACACAGGAATCCCCACCCCTGTAACCAGAGCTGAAACTCAGCAGCCCCCACCCTTGCAGACAAGGACCCCTGAAATTGGACCTGTAACTCAGCAACCCCCACCCCTACAAAGATCCCTGCAACCAGACCTACAACTCAGCAACCCCCACCCCTGGAGACAAGGACCCATGCAACCAGACCTGTAACTCAGCAACCCACACTCCTGCAGACAAGGACCCCTGAAACTCAGCAACCCACACTCCTGCAGACAGACCTGCAACTCAGCAACCCCCACTCATGCATCCAGACTTGCAACTCAGCAACCCTCAGCCCTGCAGACCAGGACCCTTGAAATTAGACCTGCAACACAAAAACCCCCACCCCTGCAACCAGACCTGCAACTCAGCAGCCCCACCTCTGCAGACAAGGACCCCTGAACTAGACCCGGAACTCAGCAACCCCCACCCATGCAGACAAGGACCCCTGAAATTAGACCTGCAACTCAGGAACCCCGACCCCTGCAGAAAAGAATCCATGCATCCAGACGGGTAACTCAGCAACACCCACCCCTGCAGACAAAGACCCCTGAAACTAGACCTGCAAATCAGGAACCCCCACCCCTGCAACCAGACCTGAAATCAGCAGCCCCCATCCCTGCAGACAAGGACCTCTGAAATTAGACCTGCAAATCAGGAACCCCCACCTGTGCACACAAGGACCCCTGCAACCAGACCTGGCCTCAGCAATCCCCATCGCTGCACACAGGATCCCTGTAACAACACTTGGCCTCAGGAACCCCCACCCCTGCATACAAGGTCCCCTACAACAAGACCTGCAACTCAGCTACCCCCACCCCTGCACACAAGGACCTCAGCGATCAGACCTGGCCTCAGCAACCCCCACCCCAGGCCAGAAGGAACCTTGGGCAACTGGCACCTTTCTACCCCTCCCACTTTGAGCTCACCGTCCTTCTCTTTGTCCATCCGCACTTTCTTCAGGGCAACAATCTCATCCGTCTGGGTGTCCCGGGCCCTATCTGGAATGGAAACTCATCCATGATGGAATGATCAAAGAGGCTTGATCCCACATCACCCACCCTTGTGCCACACAGGGGCCTCGTTCAGAACCCTGCGGGTTCCCTTTCCCTTCTTCGATAACTGGATGCCCATTGACACTAGGTCCTCACCATGCAAGCAGCGCCCGCATCCCCACCAGACACAGGCTCTCTGGGGGAGTCCTCTCATCTAACCTGGGTAGAGGGTGCTACTTACAACAGGCTCCCTCTCAGTGTTTCTCCTTAGAGTCAGGACGTGGGTAACTGCTCTGCTCTCTGTTGTTACTATGTTCTAACAGCAAATAAGATACTTTTTCCAGGAAAAAAATCCCTTATATTGTGCCAAGGAGGCTCCTCAAAGCCCTGTGCTAAAGTGCGCAGCTTCCGAACCCCAGTAGTATAAGGTATACCAACATCTCAGCTGCCACAGGCTGCAGCCCCGGCTGCTTCTGGAAGTTCTGCATTTTGCTGTAACAGTTGCCCCAACTTGCAGGTCAGGGTTGCAAATGCAATTTGAATAAATTACATTTATTCAGACATGGTGTGGAATTTATGGCAAATACACCACAGATCCTAGTTCACTTGTAGAAATTCTGCCCTGGCTGTGGAGCAATGGGTGTTAAGTTCCTCAACTGCTGGGACAGTCCCCTGAACCCCAGACCTCCCATCTTGGCCACTCACAGACAATGCCATAGGTGCCTTCCCCGATGCGGTTCAGCTTCTCAAACTCCTTCACACTCCGGCACCGTCCCAACTGAAAGACAGAGGTGCTGGCAGTGCAGGGATTGGCCAGCTAACGAACAACTAAAGGTGGACATTTCACATTTAATTTGTACCAGGGAGCTTACTCGTGTCTTGCTCACCAAACAGAAAGACAACCACGCACTTGGGCTTTTCAAGTGAGCAAAGGGGGACGATGTTACTGGGTGAGCAGGCACCTCGAATGCATCATCACAGATAGCCTGTTCCCTTCCAATCCCACGGTCCAGATGTAGGCTGCCTGGAAACAATAACCACTGGCCATGGATGGTTAAAATTAATTAAAATTAGTATTTCATTTCCTCACTTGCCATGTGTGTCGTGCTCCACACTGCTATGTGGCTCACGGTAACCACACTGGACGAGTCAGAAAGCAACATTTCCACAATCGCAAGAGGAATAGTGAGCAGCATTGGTCTAAATTATGCTTTGGAGATGGACAAAGCTCCTAGATCCTCACAAAGCATCTATCTATCAAACGCAGTGGAAACTCATCTGTGGCAGAGACGAGCCATCCCCAACATCCACGCTGTACTTTTTCTAGTTAGGAAACACTGTCCAGTGGCGTGAGGCCAACCTGTTGGTAGCTGGATTTCTCAGCCTCCCTTGCAGCTAGGTCTGTCCATTTGACTCAATTTTGGCCAATGGGATGTGAGCAGAAAGGACCAAGGCCTCAAAGGGACTTCCCGGTCAAAGGAAGTTGGTTGCCACCCACTCCTTTTTGCTCCTGAAGCAGGGTGGGGTTTGAATGACGTGGATGTAGATCTACAAGGCAGACAGCTTGAGTCCACCTCGTGGAAAACAGCTGCCTCTCTCTGGAAAGCTAGGGGAGGGAGAAAGAAAGTCCTGTACTTAAGCCACTATATTTAGGGGTTCCTGTCCTAGCAGAGAGCCTGTATCCTGATGCACCTTTGTAATGCAGTACTTTGGTAGGTGGGCCGAATGGGCATGTCTCTTTGGGTCCAGGAAGCACATGTGGCAAGTTTCAAATTCTAACAGTCTCTCTCTGGCCTTGCTGCCTCTATTCTCTTCCCAGCCCTTGCCTTCCATCTCCTCCCTTCCCACCACCTCTGGAGCCAGGTCAGAATCACCCAGACTGAGCCCTTCCATGATCTCACCTCAGCCTCCTCTGCCCACCAGTGATTTCTCACATCCTCTCTCCTGGGGGAACCCCTGGTGCTTCCTAGTCACACTGTGTCTCTTATCTCCGTGAGGTTGCGTCTGCCACTCTCTAAATCTGGCATGCCAGGCCTCTTTGTCTCTGCATGTCAACATCCTAGTCACACTTACTAGCCTGGCAGAAACACCACCTTTGTACAGATTTTTCTTTTTTACTGTTTATTTTTGAAGGAGAGAGAGAGACAGACAGACTAAGCATGAGTGGGGGACGGGCAGAGTGAGAGAGGGAGACACAGAATCCGAAGCCGGCTCCAGCCTCTGAGCTGTCAGCATAGAGCCCGCGGCAGCTCTGGAACATGAGCCATGAGATCATGACCTGAGCCAAAGTCCCATGCTTAACTGACTGAGCCACTCAGGCGCCTCCACGCAAATTTCTTTTACAAAAAATTTCCCCCAGCTGCAAACAGTTCTTTCCCTAAAATCCCGATACTTTCATATCTTGAAGCACCTACTATTGTGTACTCTGTCCTCATCTGGGTATGTCCCAGCTCCCCTCCGAGAGGTTTCCCCTCACTCCTGCACCGTACTCGGAAAGCTGCGCGCACCTGCTGTGTGTGTGAGTGATGTGTAACCGCCAGCGACTGCTCCAGGTGGCCCCAGGTGCGCACTCCGCCAGTGTGCTAATGACGCTTTCCGGCTTCTCAGCACCAGTAAGTAGTTAAAACACTAGGGTTCAAACCTGCACCTGCACGAGCCGTCTCCCTTGGTAAAACCACTCCACACCCCTAAGCTTCACTTTCCTCACCTTTATAAAGGGTCGCCGAGAGGACTAAATGACAGTAACACACGTAGAAGCCTCCCACAGAGCAAGACACAAATGGAAGCTGCCGGGTGTCAAGCGGGGCCCGGCCACATCCATTTAAAGCCAAGGAAGACCACGCCTCCAACTCTTTCCACGGGCCAACTCCCCCCTGACACAAGGGGCTCCCGGGTCAGCCCGCAAAGCCCGGCCCCGGCGCAAAACGAAGGGACGCCCGCGGTAGAGCCCAGAGCCTGTTCTTCCAGAGGAGGCCGGCTGCTTGACAGCCCGCCCGTCCCTCGGCGGAGCGCGACTGGCCCCGCGGTCCGCCACCAGCCCAGGCCCTCGGCCCCGGAGCATCGCCGCCGGTTTCCGCGCCGGCCGCGAGGAACTCTGGGAGTGTCGTTCCCGGCCGCGGCGGCGGCAACCTCAACGCTTCAGCGCGACACTAAGGGGCTCCAGGGCGTTTCGGTCCCGCCCTGCCCCCGGCGGAGCTACGGCGAGCGGCCCCCCGTCGCACCCTGTGTTCTGGAGGCACCGTGAAATAGCCGTCCTTACGGATACACTTCAAACGGATCTGCTCAGGCTCTGACTCCGGGTCCCCCATGCCGACCGCGGCGCCCTGCTCCCCGTGTGCGCAGGCGCAAACGAGGTTCTCGCGCGCTGGCGCTTGTTCTACTTCCGGGACACGCCCACTTTAGCAAAGGTTTTCCCGGAAGCCTCCCAAAGGCTCCTGGAGGACGTCGGTTGCTGCTGTCTCCTCGCAGCACCGAGGTTTGGGCCTTATTTTAGTTTTAAGCGCGGGCACCTGAGCCGGCTGGGGCGCTGAGGAACGCCTGCGGGAGGAGGGGGAGGGCGAAGTCCGAGGGGCTGGGGAGTCCCTTGGAGCTCGCGAGGGCCGATCTGGAGCTACGCCGGGAGGGGCTTGGGCTGGACCTACGGGGGTCAGGGAGCGGAGGGCGCGTCAGAAGGGTGTCGAAGGCAAGAATGGATGGGACGCTGCGACGGACGTCCCCTGACCCACGAGTGTGGAGCACCCACTACGTGTTGGGCCCTGTCAGGCTCTGCCCTCGTGGACCCTCCATTCTAGTGGGACGCAGCCAAACGAGGTAAGTAAATAGACGGCCCGAGAGTTACGCGTGCTAAAGAGAAAACTGAGGCAGGGCAGTGAGTGGGACGTGCCGGGCGCGGGGGTGGAGCATTAAATAGGGTTCCAGGAAAGGCCTCCGTGCATGGGACTACACTGTAAATGCTAGTATTAATATAGGCTAAGGACATTTGGTAATCATGAAATTAATCATAACTTAGAATCATTTTAGTTTAAACTAATTATCATGTTCAGTTCATTCCAGCCCCTTTTTAATCATTCATAAGCTAAGCTTCTAGCTAATAACGAAATTAGAAATAGTGCCTTGGTAGGTATAGTTTTTAGATTGTTTGAGATTCTCAGGGCAGGGGTAGGAAGAGGGCAATTTCTAGGTCAAATAGATTTTTTTTTTTAATTTTTAATGTTTATTTTTGAGAGAGAAACAGTGTGAGCGGAAGTGGGGAGGGTGCGGTGAGAGAGGGAAGCACAGAATCTGAAGCAGGTTCCAGGCTCTGAGCTGTCAGCACCGAGCCGGACGTGGGGCTTGAACCCACAGACCGTCAAGATCATGACCTGAGCTGAAGTTGGACGCTTGACGGACTGAGCCACCCAGGCGCTCCTTAAATAGAAATTATTGGGTACTAGAAATTTTAGGGAGAAGGTAGGTGTGCTGGCCCAGTGCGGTCAAGTCCACATTTGCATGGGCTTGATTCTTCTGTACACACACTTAGCTGTGACAGGATGGGTAAGTAAACGTATTGAATGAATACAAGTAATGATGTTAATAATGTGTTGTTAAACAATGTCAGTATGAGATTTATTATGTTGGGGTTTACACTGAAACTGGAAGTCAGTTGTACTATTTAATACTAAAGGGGTATGATTCTCATCAACACACAGAGACAGAGGGGTGCTTGGCTGGCTCAGTAGGTGAAGCGTGCAATTCTTGATCTCGGGGTTGTGGGTTTGAGCCCCACACTGGGTGTAGAGGTTGCTTGAAACATAAAATCTTTGATAGAGACATAAAGACCAAGTGTAAAGCCTGCTGACCGTTCTAGCAACCAAGGAGACGAACACATACTGTTACGAGACTGACTGTGTCGGACCAGACAGGGCAGGGTGTTCCCTGCAGCCACTCTGGAGGAGAGTGGAGCCTGACCCGTGAGCTGCCAGTTGTGAGGGAACGCCAGCAGGGCTTCCCTGAACAGCCACTCCTGTTGGGACCCCTCATGCACAGCCAGAAAGAGGGGACGTTGTCAGCTCCCCTCCCCCCGTCCCATGGCAGCTCTGGCAAGGCCACTGCCCAAGTTCTACGTGCCATGGGTGCCCCCACCCCAATTCCACATTCTTCGTCTGGATCCTTTAATACTCGGCATCAGCTTACAGTCAAGCTCGGAGCCCGTGGGCCCCGCAGGGTGACTGTGCACGTCCCTGTTCTGGGATGTGACACCTTAAAGTGGAGTCCTCAGAGTCCAACCTTTTGTCCAAGTGTGGGGGACGTCTCGTTCACCGTAACTGCCGAGTACTTATGCCACACCCCTTCGGAAGTGAATGGGAAGGATTTTAAATTGCCCAGCAAGAGACTGGGACATGCTGCCTGCCATTCGTTCATCACTCTGCACCGGCAGTGACACCAGAGGGTTACTGATTCGCTCGTTGCCGCAGAGTTCACTCTCTGGGCCAGAGGCACTCTTGCCCTCTGCCAAGCTGCCAGCAGCTCTGGGGCAGGTGAGCCCGAGGTGGTCACTGGGGGACCTCATTCCCCGAAGGGGCAGCTGCAGCTTCTCACAGGGCAGGTGGCCCTTCTGCCGTCACCGCTGAGACTCAGCACAGTGAAAATCGACAGCTCCTCGGGGCACTTGTTTATTCTCGTAAACCATAGGCGTCTACTGTGCTAGGGTTTCTGTGTCGGTAGTAGGGGCCCCATTCAGCCTGCTCCTGAATGGTTCTCTGCTCTTCACTTCTGATGGAACCGTAGCTGGTTAGAGTCTCTTGTGAGGCTTTAGTGATGATGATCTGTGGAATGACAGCTTTCTTCTTGCTTGAGTTTACCTTTACATCAGGTTTCTCTAGAAGGAAGAAAACATCCAGGTATTTAACATGTCTGTGGAAAAGCCCTTCTAGAAGGCAGAGAATGTCTGTGTTAGGGCCAGAGCAAAAGAATTAGATGTGTGGTTCAGGAAGAGAAGTGGTCAGGGTCAAAAGCAGTCAGAACATGTTACAGAGCTTTCATGGATTGACAGCTCAGCCAGGAGGGTGGTGAGTACTCGACGCCTCTTTCAAGGAAGGAAAAGGGAGACACGCTTCCACCGTCCACCGTGGAGAGTCTGAGCTGCTGGCTGGCTCGTGCAACAGACCAGGAAGGAGAGAATGGAGAAAGAAGACAAAAGGCAGAGTCTGTCCCAGAGGTGAAGGTTCAGATACGCAGTTTCCCCTGCACAGAACCTTATCAGTCAGAACGCTGAAGAATTAGCATTTCTGATGTCGGCCACAACATCCTCTTAAACTTAAGCTTCCAAGGGTTGCACAGAGCTTGCGAAATGCCAAGGTTGTCTTACGTCACACAAGACGAAAGCAGAAGTGCTTTCTTGCCTCCAGGGTTGTGTCTCCCAGCCCCCTCCCTGGGGTTACAGGTTTGAGGCACAGCCTTTCAGGCTTCTGTTGAGGCACTACAGAGAGGTCTCTTTCTGTGCGTGTACCCAATAGAGCAGGGAGAGTTAGAATAATCGCACTGCCGCAGAATTGTTACAAAACGCTATTGCACTGGTTCCATTGCTTTGTCCCCCGCTTAAAATACCTCATGAACCCAGCTACGGGCAGGGGCGGGTGGATAGTTGCTCGTTCTGTGTCAGACATCATTCTGAGCCCAGAGTAATGACGACGGTGACTTCCAGCTCACAGCAGTTTCTGAAGTAGGTCCTCTTATGAGCTGTGTTTTACAGGTGAAGGGACTGAGGCACAGAGAGGTCATGTGCTCAAGGCTGACGGTACAGGGAGATGCTGGGGCCCCGAGCTCCCTCCTTCTTCGTCACCGCATCCACAGCTCCGATGGTTTTAACTACCAGTGAAGGGCCCATGGCCTGCACCAGGCACTGAGAGTGTCCTTTTTATTTTTATCATAAGTAAAAAAAAAAACTGCATTTCATCGTATTTTGCATTTAAGTTGGGGAGTTCATGTTTTTTATATTAATACACACTTTTTGCGTATTAAGACAAAGAGGTGATGACTATGCGATTTAAAAACTGCATATGGAATGATGTGCACGCACTGTTTGATGCTTTTAGGGTCACATTATGGAAGGGGGAGTCCGGCAACTGCTCGCAGGGCTTGGCTGAGCCCCATGTTTGCACATACAGGGGTGGCCTCTTCCACGGCAGCCTGTGTTTCGCTCTCTGGGGCCCATCCATTACACAACCAGCTCCCTTTAATGAACATAACTGGGGTTATTTGCAGTTTTTATCTTTTTCAAGTGATGCTGCAATGAACATTCTTTCATTTATGTACTTGCACATTTGTGAGGGTGTATCTACTGGGTAATTTACTGGAATGAAGATTTTGGTAAGTATTGTCCAGTTGTTTTTTGTAAAGATTACATCAATACATATTTCCACTAAGACTCTATAAACAGGACATGTCTCCATCCCCTCCCCTCATCCTTGCCAATTTGCTAAATCTTTTCCCATTTATATGAAAATGGGAAGTACTGACTTCTGCCCCCACTGGTCCCAATCACCTTCCCTGAAGCTTTACCTTAGCAAGGGGAGGTAGCGTCTTGCTGCTTATTCACAGTCCAGTGGTGTTTATCTTCCTGTGAATGCTGGTCACGTTCTTTGCTCATTTTGCACTTGGACCTTTTTTGTGTGCAAGAGCTTTTTGTACATTTAGGAAATTTGCCATTGGCGCTGGTACCGTAAACGGTTCAGACACATCAGTCTCTTTCTTCTGGCTCTTAGAGTCTGTCAGAGCGAAAAGGTGCTCCCTCCACCCAACCTACAAAAACCGTTACTGTTTTACTATGTTCAGTGTTCTGGTTCCTGGAGAATTGGAGTAAGGACCGAGGCAGCGTCGTTGCTTTCTCAGTGGTCCAGTCAGCTGTCTCTGAACCACCGAGCGAACTCTCCCATCTTTCCTCCACTCCTTCCACTTGGTGCCTTCATCATGAATTCCGTGACGGTGAGACACATGTGTCCACCCTGCTCTCTCCATGGCAACACACTTTCATGTCGGGGCTCAATCCCTCTTGTGCCTCTGCTCTTCCAGTTTCCTGCTATTTTTATGTTTTTATCTCCTAGGTAAACATTAGAATAATTTGGTCCAGTCCCCAAAAAGAACTGTGGTGTTCCGATTGGGGTCACTGATTTTATAGACTAAGGGAGAGTTAACATCTTTACATTATTGAGGTTCTCTAATTCAGAACAAGAGTTCTTTAGAGTTTTAAAACGTTTTCACGTAGGAACACGAATCTTTTTTAGGACTCTTGATACATATTACCTGTACTAGTTTTCAATTACTGTCTAACAAATCACCACAAATTTAGTGGCTGGCTTAAAACAGTACCTGTATTTGTCATCTCCAATTCTGTTGGTCCTAAGTCCAGGCTACGATCCAGCTGTCAGCCAGACTGCATCTTCTCTCGGGCCTGGGGCCTTCCAAACTCATTCAGGCTGCTGGGTAGAGGTTCGTTCTTTATGGGTGAGGGACTGACGTCCCTGCTTTCTTGCTGGCCGTTGGTAGAGGTTGCTCACAGCTCCTCTCACAATGTGGCAGCTTAAAAAAAATTTCTTTTGAGATATGATTGACACGGTAGCTTCCTTCTTCACAGCCACCTGACACTGACTTTTTAAAAAAGGCTTCTCTGGTTAGGTCTGGCTGACCCAGAATAAACTCCGTTTGAAGTCAAAACCAATGGATTACTAACGGGATCACAGGAGTAACACCCATCTTCTTCACAGGCCCCACCCACATTCAAGGGGCAGACAGGGATCTTGGGGCCTGAGAATCCCGCCTACCACATTACCAAGTTGTCTTCAGGAAAATCGGTATTTCCATCAACAATGTGTCAGAGCACTTGATCTGTTGTGTGTTATTCTTTGACCTTTCATATGATGCAAATATTTTTTGACCTTACCATTTGTTTTACGTTTGTTTGTAGAGGATTTGGGGAGATGTTTTACTTTTTAACGTAGTCAGATTCTTCAGTTATCTCTTTGTAATGTCTTTGTTTTGACTCTTAGAAAGACGATCCCCACTGAGGACTCATATTAAAATGTACCTATTTTTGTAGTCATTTCTGTTCTTTGTTTTAAAGTTTATTTATTTTGAGGGGCGCCTGGGTGGCGCAGTCGGTTAAGCGTCCGACTTCAGCCAGGTCACGATCTCGCGGTCCGTGAGTTCGAGCCCCGCGTCAGGCTCTGGGCTGATGGCTGGGAGCCTGGAGCCTGTTTCCGATTCTGTGTCTCCCTCTCTCTCTGCCCCTCCCCCGTTCATGCTCTGTCTCTCTCTGTCCCCAAAAAAAAAAAAAAAAAAAAAAAGTTTATTTATTTTGAGAGAGACTGCACAAGTAGGGGATGGGCAGAGGGAGAGAGAGAGAATCCCAAGCAGGCTCTGTGCTGGCAGCGCAGAGCCCAAAGCGGGGCTCGAACCCACAAAGCCGTGAGATCATGACCTGAGCCGATACCAAGAACCGGTTGCCTAATGACTGGGGCCCCCAAGGCGCCCCTGTAGTCACTTCTTATATTCACTCTCCCCTAGCTGGAATTTCTCTGAGCACATAGCAGGAAGTTAAAATTCAACATGAGTTTTCCCTTAAAATGGTAAGCAATTCTTCTAGCATAATTTATTGTATAATTCTTCCTTTGCCACTTACTTTTGGTGCTAATTTTATACACACACACTCATAGTAAGGTCTTTTTTTTTTCTTTTTAATGTTTATTTTTTGAGACAGAGAGAGACAGAGACAGGGCATGAGCAGGGGAGGGGCAGAGAGAGGGAGACACAGGATGTGAAGCAGGCTCCAAGCTCCGAGCTGTCAGCACAGAGCCTGACGCAGGGCCTGAACTCACAAATTGAGAGATCGTGACCCGAGCCGAAGTCGGACGCTCAACTGATGGAGCCCCCCCAGGCACCCCAGTAAGGTCTTATTCTTGTCCATATTTTGTTTCATTGATCTATTATACCGGAACTATATTATTTTAATTATTACAAATTTTGATGTATTTTTTTTAAGATTTTATTTTAGTTTATTAAAATGTTTTTTTCATGTCTGTTTTTGAGAGAGGCAGAGCGAGAGGAGACACAGAATCCAAAGCAGGCTCCAGGCTCTGAGCTGTCAGCACAGAGCCTGACCCGGGCTCAAACTCACGAACCTCGAGATCATGACGTGGGCCGAAGTTGGACGCTCAACCAGCTGAGCCACCCAGGTGCCCCTTAGATTTTATTTTTAAGTCATCTCTACACCCAATGTGGGGTTCGAAGTCACAACCCCAAGATCAAGAGTCACATGCTCTACAGACTGAGCCAGCCAGATGCCCCAATTTTGATACATTTTTAAACTTACAATTTTGAAGTTATAAACTCACAGAAAGTTCCGAAAGTACAGATAAGTCCCATATACCTTTCACCCAGTTTCCTCCAATGGTAACATCTTACGTAATTACAGTACAATGGCAACACCAAGATGTTGATTTTGGCACAGTTTGTGTTCTGTGCCATTTTATCCCATGTAACCACCACTAAGATCAAGATCACTAAGATCCAGATACACCACAAAGACCTCCTCTTTGCTATACCTCTATAGCCACACCTTTCTCCCCTCCCCCCAACCTTCCCACCCCCCTACCATCCCTAATAGACTCTGGCAACCACTGGTCTATTCTCACATTTCTGTAATTTTGTCATTTGGAGATTATATAAATGGAATCCTACAGCATGTGATCTTTTGAAATTGGTTTTTTTCCTTCAGGATATTTGAAATAGCTGACTTATTGCAAATAGGCACACTCTGCCTTCAAAAAATTATGGACATATTCAGACACACATGGAAACAATAGTATAACGATACCCATATATGCATCACCCAGATTCAATGTTTTGTCCCTTTGTTTTGTCTATCTTCCTCAGTGTTTTTCCTGAGGAAATCTCAGGAAAGCAAATCTCAGACATATAATTTTACCCATAGTTAATGCAATACGTTTATCAAATAGGGATTATTTTTAGCATAAGCACAATAACCTTGTCACATCTAAGAAAACCATTATTAATAACTAATACTCAATTTGGTATCTCAAGAATGACTTAGCCCAGGCCCACGCTGTATTCAGTTCCTAGGTCCCTCAAGTGTCCTTGCACAGTTCTCTCTGCTATGGACTGAATGTTTGGGTCCCCCCGGAAGTCAGGAAGTCGAGTGTGAAAGGCCTAATCCGCAGCGGGATGAAATGTGGAGGTGGGGCTTTGGGGAAGTGATTAGGTTGAGACGAGGTCATGAGGGTAGAGCCCCCACGATGGGATCAGTGCCCTTACAGGAGGAGGAGGAGGAGGAGACCACAACCCTCTCTCCCCAGCCATGTGAAGACACAGCAATCTGGGGCACCTGGGTGCTTCAGTCATTTAAGCATCCAACTTCACCTCAGGTCCTGATCTCAGGGTCTGTGAGTTCGAGCCTGGCACAGGGCTCTGTGCTGACAGCTCAGAGCCTGGAGCCTGCTTAGGATTCTGTGTCTCCCTCTCTCTCTCTGCCCCTCCCCCACTTGTGCTCTGTCTCTCTCTCTCTCTCTCCTAAAAATAAATAAAATGTTGAAAAAAAAAGTCTTTACAGGCAAAATGTATCTGTTTATCCCCCTTGCAAAAAAAAAAAAAAAAGACAACACAGCAATTTGATGGCTGTTTGCAGGCCAAGGAGGGGTCCTCACAGGAATCGAATCAGATTGTTGGGACTCCTCCGCCTCTAGAATTAGGACGAATAAATGTCTGTTGTTGAAGCTACACAGTCTATGGCATTTTGTTACAGCAGCCAGAGTAGACCTTTTTTCCATGTCATTTATTTGCAGAAAAATCAGGATCATTTTTTTTTCCACTAGAATTTCCAGCATTTTGGAACTGGCCGATTGCACATTTTTGTGGCGTGTTAATGTGTGGTATAACGTGCGTATGTGGGTTTCGTAATGCAAAGGTGTAAGTATCTACAGAAGTAGCAAGACAACGAACCCATCCCACAGCTGCCACAGGTCAAGCGCAAGGTCAGACTCCACCTCCGCCCCAGCGCTTACCCCCCATTCTAGTTACCGCTGCTACATGACAACTTACCCCAACCCGTAGCAGCTTGAGACAACCGTTTTATTTTCTCACAATTTTGAGGGTCGGGAATTCAGGACAGGTTTGACCGGGCAGCTATGGTTTATGGTCCCCAGGTGGCTACAGTTGGATGCTGTCTGGGGCTGTGGTCTCTGAAGGCTCCGCTGGGCTGGACGTGCAAGACAGCGGCTCCCAGGGCTGGTCACTGATGCTACTGCTATGTGGTGTCTGGTGGCTCGGCCGGGGAGACCCCTAGGCGGGGGGCCAGAATCACCTGAAGGTTTGTTCAGTCGCAAGTCCGGCCCTTAGGCTGGAAGGGCTTAGAGACCAGGGCCGCGAGGCCTCCCTAGGGGGCTGGGCTCCTTCCAGGCGGGGTGTGGCGGCTCAGGGTTCCAGGCGCCGGTCTGCGTTCCGGAGAGCAAGGCGGGACGGCATCGCCTTTCCCGGCCCAGCCTCACAAACCACTTTTCTCCACCTTCTATTGGTTACAAGAGAATGTCAAGCTGGCAGAGATTTAAGGAGAGGCTACAGGCCCCGCCCAGGTGGGAGGGGCATCAAGGTCACACGGCAGAACCCGAGGCAGAGCAGGGGCTGCGGCTGCCTTTGGAAAATGTCCTCAGCCGCACTCTTTCCACTTCGCAGCAAATCTCAGACACCATCTCGGTCAGTCACATCGATTTATACTTCAGTACTTTGGGTGCAGCTCTAAGAGACAAGGACTGGTGTGTATTCTCTGCGTTTTGAAGCACAATTCACAGAAGATAAAATGCCCAGTCCTTAACTGCACAGCTGGATTCGTTTTCACAATTGTATGCACCTGTGTAATCACCCCCAGGAGAGGCAGAACTTTCTACCACCATGCAGCGTCCCCACAGGCTCCCTTCCAGTCAGCTGGCCTCTCCCTCCCTCATTCCTACCCCAGAAAGAACTTTCTGGTTTTTATCCCATAGTAGTAAGACCTACTTTTATTATTTACGTGATACACAGCATTTTCGCCTCATTAGGACTCTCCATTGCTCTTAGCCTTTTGTAGTATTAGGTTAGTTGAAGGAAACTTTGACTCCCAAGGCCCTACTTTTTCCAAATCTAATAGGGAAATTCTTCAGCTTTACAGCACAAATGTGAGAGAGAAGCTGCTCACGCCCTGGTTTAAATGTTCCACCTGGCAGACCAGGTGTCTGCAGTTCTGATCGCCGGATCCTGCTCTCTGCAAGGTGACCAAGACCCGCTGCGTCCGCCTTATCGAACGCAGCCTTTTCTGGGTTTACTTGATCTCTTTGCAACATTTAATGCTGTTGACCAAATTACCTTCTTTCTTTTCTAACAGCTTTGTTGCGGTATAATTTACATACCATAAAATTCACCTGTTTGAGCATACCATTCAGTGATTTTTCGTAAACTTTCAGTGTTGGTCACCCATCGTTCCAGTATTGAGAACATTTCTGTCACCTTCAAAAGAACCCTTGTTCCCATTTATGGCTGATCCCTGCTCCCACCCTTAGTCCAGGCTTCCCTTTATATAAATTTGCCTTTCCCGGACACTTCACATAAATAGAATAACGATACATGTGGTCTCTTACGTTTGGCCTCTTTCAGTGGACTATCAGGATTTGGGGACTCCCTCGTGGGCACGATGTCAGTAGCTTGTTCCCCGTCACTGCTGAGATGCCGCCTTAGATGGAGAAACCACTCTTCACCTTCTCTCTTGAAACCCCACCTTCACTCTCGCTCTCTGACCTTGCCCCTCTATATCCACCGTCTCTCTACCCTCTGAAAGGAGGGTGTGACGGACACTAGGTGCCTCTCCAGCCGACACCCACCTGCCCACACCTGCCTGTACTGGCAGAAGTCCAGCCCCAGAACTTTCACATCTGAGCCTATCCTGGCGATGCTGGGCAGGTGAGACCCTCCAAGGGAAAGTTCTTGCATGGAGAACGGCCTCTCGTGAACGAGACAGCAGTCCAGTCTGCACGTGACGCCAAGGGCCATCCAGCTCTCTGACAACACTGAGGGTGGCAAAAGCGTAGACCCAAACAGTCCTTGATGCCATGGCATGCTGCTGAGCAAGCCACCGTGAGTGCCCTCTTGTGACCCTTCATTTGGGAGGTGTTGAACCCCTCAGCAGTATAGCCGCATCTTGTTAGCTGCTCTGTGACTTGCAGCCAGAAGGCTCCTGACCGACCGGCAGCGTTCTTCAAACCTCCTCCCCAGGACGCTGGCCCTTCCTGCAGTCTTCCACTCAGGCAAGGGTTCATACAGCAGGATCTGGAGTCCGGGCCTTGCTCCCAAGCCCAGCACCCTCATTTCAAACGGCTTCCTGCCCTTGACCTCGCAGGTGCCTCAATCGGAGCCCACCCGTGCTCACCAGGCCAGCATTGTCTGACCTGCCAACCATTCATTCCTAGGTCAGTGATGCCCCACGTCCCCTCCAACAGCAGGGTCTGCGGGTCCTACCTCCCGCATCCTTTCAGAATTCCTACTGCCAATACCTCATTAGTTCCTACTCCATTGCTGCCACGGGCCTATGACAGGTCCCCTCCCTGCCCCCGAGTAGCCTCTATTCTGGAGAAAGACTTCTCCAAGGCACAAACCCCATCACACCTGCCTTGTTTTAGTTATTTAACAGTTCCGTTTCCATAATGCACATGATAAAATTGATGAAAGGCTTCATATTCTGGCTGCTTCTGAGGCCAAAGGTCTGGCCACACTAGGCTGCCAACAAAGTGAATACATTTACCAAACTGACCTCTCTGTCCCACCGACGTCCTACTTCCTCTGATCCCTGTGCCCCGGGTTGAGTTCCCACATCCCTTCTTACAGGACTCCCAGGTCCTGTTCCAGTCTGCGGAATGTTGAGGGAGCAACAGTCCTGCCCAAAGACACTCGGCCCTCGGGAACGGTGGGTCTGCCTTGCAGCCAGACGCTGCGAAGTCCCTCTGGACTCTGCTATGCATCTACCACCTGGAAAGTTACCCAAACCTTTATCCAACTGCTGTTTTCCGCCGACAATTCTGGATATTTACCTCCTACGTAAAGGTCCTAAAACCCTTCCCTCACTAGGGCATGCCCCCTGCCACTGGTATGCCACCACTCAGGCCCCTTTCTACACCACCCCCACATTCCCCGGCCTCAGGTTCTGTCCCCTCCCGGGCGTGCCTTACCTTCGACTTCAGATGAAGGCCACTGCCGCTTGGCTGCCCCTCTCTTTCCATGGAGGCTCTCTGCAGGCTTAGTGTCCGGAGGCTTCTCAGACTCTTGAGAATGCCTGCCCATCGGCCTTTCCTTGGCCTTGGGAACTGAACAGACGCGCCCCTTTTGCTCCTCACCTGAAACACACGGACAATTAGTCCTACAGTTTACTGGATCCCCATCCTTCAGTTGGCTGCTTTGGCCCACAATGAAACAAGGAAGCTCGCAACCCTTGGGTCCCTCCGTCTCTCTGAACGTGGGTGTTTCCGTTGGTGAAAAGACTCCCGAAGCACAGTCCTCCCCAGGGAGGACTCAGGCGCCTCACTCAGGAGTGAGGAGCAGGGGCGGGTGGAGCGCCCAGCACCCCCAGCCCCCGGCGTGGGCGGACCCCGCCGAGCGCCCCTGTCGCCCCGCCAGCCCTGCGCGAACCGCGGCCGCGGGCCTATGAGACGACGGGCCGACGGCCCTTTACCTTTCCTAGGTTTGTGTTTGCTTTTGGAAAGTCCCATAGGTGAGCCCACCGCTCCCCGGCGCAGCCCCGCACTCCGTACCTCTGCTGGCGCGCCGCGGGAGTGACTCACAGACGCTAACCCGGCCGACCTGCGCGGGTCTCCACGGCAACGGCCCGGCCCGGCCCGCCCCGCCCGCGGGACTTGCGTCGTAGTCTCGCGAGAGCTGCCGGTCGCCGGAAGTGGGCGGTGACCCCGGAAGTTCCCGCGCGACGGAGCTGTTTGGTGCGATCGACTCGGCCCCGGGGTTCCCGTCAGTCGGTTCCTGCGAGGGCTGCCCCTGCCGGACCTGCCATGGACGGTAAGAGACCCCGCCCACCGGGGGAGGGCGGGGCTCAGCCGGGCTCCCCAGGCCTCAATCTCCGACAGCGATCTCCGATCCCTGGGCCTAGACCCCAGACCCCGATACCCGACCAGGGATTTGGATCTCCGGCCCTGGACCCCGATCTTCGATCCCCTGAGCTTCGAGCCCAGAACCCGATAAGGATCCTCGACCCCACACCCTGCCCCCCTGCCCCCAGACTCCTCAGCGTCCGCCTCCCAACCCCCCAGCTCCTATACCGGCTAGGGACATCGGCCTCCTTGGGGTCCTGGGATGTCAGGTCAGAGGGCACCAGAAAAGGAGACAGTTGCACCACTGCCCCCAGAACACCACTAAGAAAAATAGGAAGAGCTCAGGCGAAAAGCACTTACTGTGGGCCAGGCACGGTTGTGCATGTGGCCTACTGCACAACAGCTCTTGAGATAGGAACGTTATGCCCCAATCCTGCAGATGCGGAAACAGAGGTAGTCATCTAGCTCCCTCTGGTCTTGTCCTCCACTGTCTACAGCACTCACTCCGCCCCATCCGTGCTCGGGGACACTAAAGAACAGGAAGAATCAGTGGTAAAGTGAGGTACATACATTTGCTAGAACGTTTAGGGGCTGGTGTGATAGGTTTCAAAACTCACTTTGTGAAACGTAAAAAAACTGTACAACCGTGTCGTTGTCGCAAAGGAAGTTCTACGGCGGTTGTTTCAGCACCACACACCCAGCACTCCCATCACCACAAATGTTGGGTTTTGCCCCATAGTTTACCCAGTTCTTGGGGGAACTTTCTTTTGGCCGTTTAGCTTTTTTCTTGGGTTAGGTTTTGCCTTAACAGCTGTTTGCTCTCCAGAGCCCGTTCCTGCTCCTCACGTGTGAAGAGAAGGAGGCAGGGAGCCACCTGGTCACACCGTAGGGTAGAGAGTTGGACAGCCTGCCAGGAGTGTCCCTTAGCTCTGATTTACAGATTCACAGGCGGCTTTGGCCTTGACCAGGGCCTGCACTGATAGGTGGCGGATGCACGGGGCTACCTGAAACCCCACTGGGTTCTCAGCGGGGGCGGGGGGTGCTTGCTTTGCATTTGTGAACACAACACCCTCCTGGTTGCAGGATTTCCTTCCTGCATTCTGGGCTAGTGCAGCAAACCCTTTCAGACATCATTCTCCGAATCTAGAAATTGAATAAATAGAGAGAGTTGCCACGTGAATCTGGATCTGTCTGGTCCTTGAGTTTGGGTGTGTGAGTAGCAAGAGTGAGCTGTCAGTACTCCCACGTCTCTTTGGTTCCTCTGTGTCGGGAGGGAGGCTCCTGAGCCTGAGTTGATGGCCCAGGTATGCCAGCTGCCATGGAGGGTGGTCTCCGTAGGTCAGCTCTCTGATAGCGTAAGAGCCGTCGTTCTACTTTTTTTATCCATTTACTTTTGGGGAGAAAGTGTCTATAAAATATCCTCCAGTACCGAGTTTTATTAGATTGGGAAAGAATCCCAAAGGTCTTTGTAAAGTTGCATTAATTACAAACGACTCCTTGGGTTTTCACTGAGGGCCACGTGCTGCGTCCATGACCTCATTGGCCTGCACACTGATCCTTGAGGCCAGCCGGTGCCATTCTGGTGTTCTCTGGAAGGAGTCACAGGTTAGGGAAACTGTTTGCCCAAGCCCTCTGGCCAGCGGGGGAACAGAGGTAGCACACGGTCCAGCTTCTGCCTCCAGTGTGGGCTGGGCTTCCAGCAAGGCCCCATCCATGCCTGCGTCCTGATCCGGCTCTTTGTGTCCAGGAGGGTCTTAGCGGCCCCCTCTGCTTGTTAGAAGTGCCCCCTTGTCTTAGCTGGAATCCTCAGACCATCTCCTTTTTTTGCAGATACCCTGTTCCAGTTGAAGGTATGTACCAGATGACCTTTCACCCCAACCCTGTCCTGGTGGTTGGCAGATGAGGTCAGATGCTGGCAGTCGCAGTCAGAAGCACAGATTTCTGCACGGTGCTCACCCAGACTGATGACGAAGGGGGTATCGAATTGGCTCCATGGCACATTGCTTCTTTCCTTGTCTTGGGCTGAGCAGAAGCAGCTGAGTGGGCGAGTCCATGAGACAGCGAGCACGTTGAAAAGACACAACTTGGGTGTTAGGTGCGTCCCTTGATAGGCACGTAGAACTGTGCTTTCCAATTCTTTAAAATCCTATCGAAGGAGAGCGTTCTAGGCAGCGGAGCTGGCCTCTTATGACTGGCCCAGGGCAAGCTTCTCCATAACCACCTGTGGTTAGTTGTGACAGACCCGGCAGGAGTGGCGTGCAAAGGTGTTCACAGTAGCTTGTCTCCTCGTCTCGCTGGCTCAGCTCTGCCGGGGGGGGGTGGGGGGGGGGAGTTGGGAGCACCTGGCGGCACCCAGGCACTTTGTTCAGCAAGCTTCCACCTTGTGGACCGTGCTCAGGGCCGCATTTCCGAGTCAGGAAAATCTGGATTTTTCCCTTAAGCAGAGGAGGAGTGTGAGGTGGGCAGACAAAAGAAATCCTTTCCAGTAGGACAGACAAACGGCCCCGAGAGGGAGCATCCACCTGCCCTCTGCAGCGGTGAGGGCTTCAGATCTGTGCTGCCCTCCGCCAGCCACACGGAGCCCTTGGAATGTGGCTAGTTTGAGGAACTGATTTGTTACTTGTACATCATCTTAGGTAACTAGAACTTAGATAGCCATATGTGGCTAGTGGCTCCTTTGCCGGACAGTGCGGGCTTACCGAGTCTGAAGGAAGCAAGGTCAGGATGCTAGGTGCAGCAGACACTGATGTAAAAGCACCTAAGCCGTGAATGGGAATGGGTGGGCGACCTTCGAGAGCGTGCCCTGCCCTGTGAGCCCAGCACTGTGAGCACAGCACTCGGGGAGGTGGGTTTTCACAGGTCGGATCGTCTGAGTGAGAGGTGCAGGAGCAGTCAGGAGGGCCCGTGTGATGCTGGGTGACGCAGGGGCCCCACCTCTGCATGTGCTCCCAGGACTGGCCAGTGGAACACGTGGGCTGGTGCCTCAGAGCGGGTTGGCGGAAGGACAAGGGGCTATATATAGAAAAAAGGCGGGGCTCCTGGGTGGATCGTGGGGTCGAACGGTTTGCGAGATCAAGCACCGCACCGTGTGGGGCTCTGCGCTGACAGCATGGAGCCTGCTTGGGATTCTCTCTCTGCCCCTCCCCCACTCACGCATGCGCACGCTCTCGCGCTCGCTCACTCAGATTTTAAGAGAGAGAAAGGAGGGAGGGTTCTGGGGACAGAACTCTTGCAAAGAGGGCCATCCTTGGGTACGTGACACTTTTGTAGACTGAGATATATTTCAAGTAGATGTCGGGTTGCCTCAGCTGGGCCGGGTCTGGGATGTTCCGGGACAGAAGTGGCCAGTGGGGGGACGCCCACGAGAGGGCGGTGTTTGTGGCTCCAGGTCAGGCAGCGGCCCCTCCCCCACCCCGCCACATCTAGCGAGTGCAGGGCCCCCCCCCCCCCCCCCCCCCCCCCGGGCTGAGGCCTGCACGTGGGAGCCCCGTGCCACATCATCCTGCTTCCAGACCGGGCTTCCCATAGGGGCTGCGGTACTTGGCAGGCAGGTACCAGGGCGACGCGTTCGCTGCCCAGCAGCCCCTCCCAGACACGGTACCGTGTGACCAGAGCACTCCGAGGTGTGTGTCCGCTGGGAATTGTGAATTACTCCCCAGGCTACTTGGGGTAGCTTGAAACACACACTGTCAAGTTTTTTCCGCGTACGTTGAAAATCCATAAGTAGTGGCGATTGCGTGAGTTGCCTTTTTAACTTCCCACTCCGGGGGAGGGTTTGGGCAGGGTGTTCTGGGCGAGGACCTCGTGGGAAACCCTCACGGCCCTCCCTTTCCCCCGAGCCTCAGAGACCCAGGGAGCCCCCTTCGTGCAGCCCTGGGCCGTGAGGACACTGGCGGAATGGGGCAGGGAGGTGCCGGTGAGGGGGGGGGGGGGCGTGCCGGAGGGCAGGCTCTGTCCGACCTCAGTGTCCTGCTTCCGCTCAGTTCACCGCCAAGCAGCTGGAGAAGCTGGCCAAGAAGGCAGAGAAGGACTCCAAGGCGGAACAGGCCAAAGTGAAGAAGGTGAGGCCGCGTCTGTGGTTGTGCTGGCGCCTTCCTTCCGTGTGGGGGGCGCTGCCCGCGACTCTGGCCGCGGCTGTTCTCACAGGAGCCAGCTCGAGGCCTGCGGTGGCTCCGGTCTGCCCCCCGGCCCCCCGAGAGTGTCCAGAGCCAAAGGACCGTGCTTGCCTTGCCTTTGTTTCTTGGACTGTCCGCGCCTTTTACTCACTTCCAAAGCGCTGAACCTGCTTTCTCACAAACCGTGTGGGAGGCGGGCTTCCGGCCCCCCTGCCGTGACCGCTTCCGGCTCTCTTCCTTCCTTCCGCACCTGGTGCCTCGGGCCTCAGACCCTGGGCAGCGGTGAGGCAGCCCCTCCGCCGGCGAAGGGCGGGGCTGGCGGTGTGCACGCTGCCGGCGAAGGGCGGGGCTGGCGGTGTGCACGCTGCGGAGGGGAAGGTGGGAGGGGTCCGCCAGCTCTCAGGCGGGCCTTTCTAGCAGCCGTTTACAGGTGCAGCAGATCCTGGGGGTGTTGGATTTGGGGGCTCCCAGGGCAGAGGGGAAACTGGACGGCTGGCTCCGCTCTGGGTCCTTCGTGTTCCCCCGCGGTCGTGCTGGCTTCGGCACCAGCATGTCCCGCCCCGGTTTCGTGAGAGGGAGCACGGCGGGAGGAGAGAGGCCGGGCCCGGCTCTCCTGCTCAGCCCTCAGTGCGGGCTGGTCTGGCGCCCGGCCTGGACACCCCAGCTCCCGGATAGGCTTGGGGCCTAGCATCTCTGCACTTTCACGAAGCCCGCAGGCGGAAGGGGCTGCCCTACGCTAGCGCATCTCGCCCTCGGCAAAGCCAGGACCAGGTCCCTGAGCAGGGCGGGCAGGGTTCGGACAAACAGCCATGTTCTCCCAGCTGGTGCCTCCCCGACTTTCAGGCCCTTCAGCAGAAGAACGTGGAGTGCGCCCGCGTGTATGCCGAGAATGCTATCCGCAAGAAGAATGAAGGTGTGAACTGGCTCCGCATGGCATCCCGCGTCGACGCGGTGGCCTCCAAGGTGCAGACGGCCGTGACCATGAAGGGGGTGAGTGCTCGTGCCCGGGGTCGCCTGCCACAAGGACCGGCCTCTGCCGGCAGGGCCGGGGGGCCTGGCTGGGCCGGAGGAGCCACGCCAGACCCCTTTGGGCGCGGAGTAGGGATCACTCGACACGGTCAGGGCAGCACCAAAGGATGGGACGCGGCGTCCTCAGTCTTCTTCAGTGCCCATGGTCTGGGGACCTGCCAGGAGAGAGCCTTGCAGCCTGTCCTGAACCTGGCTTGGCTGGGCCGGGCCTGGAGTCCTGTGGGCCTTGTGGGGGGGCACTGCGTGCCTGGGGAGGGTGCAGAGGGCCCGTCCTTCCTTTAGTTCTGTCACCCGCCTCACGTTCTCCCGTGCCAGGTGACCAAGAACATGGCGCAGGTGACCAAAGCCCTGGACAGGGCGCTGAGCACCATGGACCTGCAGAAGGTCTCTGCGGTGATGGACAGGTTCGAGCAGCAGGTGCAGAATCTGGACGTGCATACGTCGGTATGTCGCCCGTGGTCTGGGTGTGCAGGGGTGCATCCGGGGGGCGGCTCGTGGTGGGCCACGCGTGTGTTTCCCTAGCGGTGCCCCGTGGCGGGGGGGGGGGGTCACCTCCAGAGCACCCGAGTCTTGTGGAGGCTGAAGTCGGCACACGGAGGCCTAGCAGAGAAGAGGGAGGCCCAGGGCTAGGGTGTGGGGCCTCTCCCAGTGATTGGCCAAAGAGGCTGTGTGCAGATGTGTCAGCTCAACACCCAGGGAGCTAAGAGTGCTGGAGGAAGCGCCCTAGAGAGAGTGGGGGTGGGAGCCTCGTGCAGGTGGAGGGAGCGGGCAGGAAACGTGGTTGAGATGGGTGGCTGGAAACGGGGCCGCAGCAGTCCTCCTGAGGCTGCAGGGGAGGTTCCTGGGGCCTGCACCCACCTGTCCAGAACGTGACCCCCAGGTAATGGAGGACTCCATGAGCTCGGCCACCACGCTGACCACGCCACAGGAGCAGGTGGACAGTCTCATCGTGCAGATCGCCGAGGAGAACGGCCTGGAGGTCCTGGACCAGCTCAGCCAGCTGCCCGAGGGCGCCTCCGCCGTGGGGGAGAGCTCCGTGCGCAGCCAGGAGGACCAGCTGTCCCGGAGGTGGGCTCGGTGCCCCAGAGGTGCACCCCCGGTCCCTCCTCCATGCTCTTGACGCTAGGGTTGTGGGGGAGGGGCTCGGTGCCCCCGACCTGTGCTCTGATGTGGGGGAAGGGAGGCGCAGCATGGCCTTAGGGGGAGCGCTTGTGCGGTAGACTTTGGCCCAGCGAGTACCGCTCTTTCCAGGAGGCCCCCGCCCCGAGGCCCAGTCCAGGGCCCATCTGATCACCTCTCTCCCCTGCTCCTTGTTCAGTGTCTGTGTTGTGTGTCAGCCATGGTGCTCCCACACCTGTCCACTGCTCGCTTGAGGAAAGGAGGTCTCTGCTGTCCCTAACATACCAGATTCTTGACAACGCGTGGCCATTCCCCGAGCCTTCCTCTGCTGTCCCCACGCAGCCATGCAAAGCTGAAGTTGAAAGGAGAGGGTCGCGGCTCCATGGATGGGTGCGGGGCCTTTGGCACCCAGGGTGGGCGTCTTGTCCTTGAGCGCACAGCAGGTCAGAGTGCTTCTGCCCCTCGCCCTCCCTTACAGGAGTTGTGTTGGTTCACAGGTTGGCCGCCTTGAGAAACTAGCCGAGATCCTGCTGCAGGGCCCTGCGTCCCCCGCCTCGACGTGCGGGAAGGGCCGGGGACGAGGGCTACATCTCCCCCCCCCCCCCCCCCACCTCTTGCCTTCCTGCACGCCCTGCAGCGCAGCCCTGACCTCCAGGCCTGGGAATTGTTCCTCTTAGCGTAGACGGTGGCTCTGTGTCCTGGTGGGTGAGTTTGCACAAACTTCTGACTTCTGTGGGTTATTTCTGTGACTTTGGGCTGACCAGCTCGGGGTTCTGCAGGCCTCCCCCTCTCCATCTCCTACCCTCGGAGGAGTTGATGGGGACTGACCAGTGGACACTGTGTGGACCGTGGGGGCCTCCGGACTCCGTGCTGCTGGCAGTCAGCAGGGGTCAGGGCTGCTTCCTGTTTCGGGCCGCGTCCCCACTCGGGGTTTCGGTGTAAGCCTCCAGGCTCCGAGTCCAGGCGGGCCCACCCGGGGGCGGGGGGGTGGGGGTGTCTCGTTCCACTGCCGCCTCCGGAGGACCTGGGCCCTGAGAGCCGTGTCGTGTGTCCTCCAGGAACTCAGGGTCTGCACCGAGGCCCCTC
This sequence comes from Felis catus, assembly GCF_018350175.1. Taxonomy (NCBI): domain Eukaryota; kingdom Metazoa; phylum Chordata; class Mammalia; order Carnivora; family Felidae; genus Felis; species Felis catus. The sequence continues at coordinate 61,360,502 of NC_058382.1, read as the reverse complement.
CCAGCGGGGAGCAGACGGTCTCACGCTCCCGGTCGGGTGCTGCCCCTGCACCGTGCTCTCCTGTACTGTAAATAATAGGTGCCTCCCCACGACTGGGCTCTCCTCCTGCCCACACCGTCAGACCTGGAAGTCAGAGTGGCTGGCCGGAGCTCGGGGGCTGGGAGAGGTGCCCCCGGCAGGGCCGTGGCAGCCACAGCCGAGCAGCTGGCTGCAGCCCCCTCCTGAAGATTCTCCGTGACGGGCTGTGGTTTCTAGTTTTTTCACGTCTTGAAGTTTACTTTGTTTTCTTGAAGCTTCCTGGGTTTTTTGTTTTTTTGCCAAAATAGGAGCAGGCGGCAGATGGGGGGTGTTGGTCCAAGCCTCCTCCTTGGCACAGTCTGGGGGGGTGGGAGGGTAGGTACCTCGTGGCTGGTACTGAGCAGGGCCCAGCTCCGTGCTCGACTGACCCCCCGACCAGTCCTCCCCAGATGCCTTCAGCTGCCGGGGCTGCCCTCACACCCACAGCTCTTGTGCACGGAAACGTTGGAGGCCCTTACCGTGACTCGCTACGTCTGATCTCTTGGGCCTGGTGGCTGTGGGTGTTCTGTGAAGTCCGCTGTGTTGGCCTGGGCACTCGGGACGGTGATGGGAGACCCCAGAGGGAGGGTCAGAGTGCTGGCTTCCCTTCCTCAGTGCCAACCTCGCCTCACTCCCTGGCCGTGGTCTCTCAGGGCGCCCACGTGCAGGGGTGCAGAGAAAGTCCTGAGAGTCCTGCTGCCCAGGGGGTACAGGGCTCCGTGGCTGTGGCTCATCAAAGAGCAGTGGGTGTGTTTGCCCGGTTCCTAAAACACTGTTGTGAGTAAACAAATTGATCCCTGAGAACTGTCTCCAGCTTTGCTTTCCTGGCTTTGGGTCGGGCAGGGGGCCGTAGGTGGGGCCGTAGGCGGGACCCTTGGTATGGCTCTCTGGCCCCCATTTAGGAGGCTGAGGAGGGGTACCTAGAGGAGCGCGGGTGGGGTGGGGGTGAGGTATGCATGTTCTCAGGCTCCGCCCCCACAGATGGAATTAGAATCCGAAGTTTTAAGTTTTTACCTTGATTTTAAACACACATAAAAGCGGCAGAGCACACGGTCTGTATACGCTTGTGTTTACCGCGCCCTTCGCGTCCCCTTCCTAGTGAACCGCACGTAACCCGCTGTGTCAGGAAACCACCCTGACAGCTGTCTGCTTGCCCTGCCTCCGTCCACCCAACCCAGGACCGTCCCTCCCATCTGTCTCTGGCGCCTGGGTGACCCTGAGGCCTGCCGGCCAGCTGTTTTGCAGACCGGCTTGCCACTTGGGCTGATGGGACGTTTTCACACGATGACATTGAGGTCACAGCTGTAGGCGGGACCCCCACAGAAGTGGTGGTGTGTCCTCAGTGCCTCACACCAGGTGCACAGTGTCACTGTCCTCACCTAGGACAGGTGGTGTGGGCCAGGCATCTCCCCCAGAAAGTCTCATTTTCCTCCTCTGTTGCATGTCCTGTCGGAAAAAATCGTAAGACTGCCCGCATCGCCTGCAAACACGGTCATGCTTTGTCCCGACCTCCGTGTCCCTCCGTGAATCTCCTGGTGACAATATTCGTGGTGATTTCCCATGTGCAGTTCCGTCGAAGAGTTCCTTCCCTCCGTTTCCTTTTTCTTACTCCGTCGTTTATGTCAGCGTGGACCTGTGGGTGTTTGTCCCCTGAGCGCCAGAAACCACCGCTTGCTGTCATCAGCCTCCCTCTCCTCATTTGGAACTTTGACTGCAGAAGCCTGCCGCACACACTCCCATCTTTGCTTGTGTTTGCACAAAGCGCTCAGAATTGCTGGCCACACCTCTGAGAGAAACCCCTCGCTGACCAGAGGCCCCCCGGTGCTTCTGTTCTCGTCCGCAGCCACCTTGGAGTGGTTGTGTCCCTCTCCTGTTAGAATCACGATCTTCCGTTGTGGGTGCTCCCCATCCTGCCCGGTGTGGATGGGGGTTTTGAACGTGTGAGGCGTGACCAAGGCTGACAGCCGGAACCGAATCGTGCCCCTGCCCCTCAGCCTCAGGCTGCCCAGCGATGTCCCCCACCTCCCACCCCCACACCCACGCGTATCTGCGGGGCAGCGGGGTCCTTGGAGCTGCTTCTGCACCTTGAGTTTGAGAAGTGCTGATGTGGGCCTTGCCGGGGGATGGGTGGCCCCTGGCGGAAGCCGCTCGCGTCCTGAAGGGCGTCCGTGCTGCAGGGTGCGTGCCCCTGCCTACTGCCTCTATGGCAGTTATCAGGGCCCCAAGACACCCCCCCCCCCCCAGTTTTATTTACTCCTCAGGAAGGGGCTTTTGGAATTGGACAGCAAAGCACTCCCCGGGACCAGATATGTTTCTGGTGTGGCGCCTGCAGCTGTGGTGCTCTGGAGGGATCCGGGTCATTTCAGGACAAGTAGTGAAGCCTGGGGAGAAAGTACTTCCAGGTTAGCAGAATTCGTGTGCCGCCTCCGCAGGCCACCAGGGGGATCCTCCCCACAGTCTCCACCAGACGAATCCCCTGTGGCCCAGTGGGGGCTTTGGGCAGAATCTGGCCAATTCAGGACAGAGACCCTTACTCGCGGTTTCCTCCTTTAACACTGAATCGATCCTAAGTAATCAGCAAATACCCACAAATGTCCCTTCTGGTCACAGATCTGCCTGGGAATGACAGGGAGGGACCTTCACAGGGGTGGGGGAGCCGAGCAGGCACCTGTGGGCCGTCCACCTTCAGGTTGGGAGCTGCAAGGGGCCGTCCACCTGTTTGTGGGTGTCTTAGGGCCCGGGCGCTTGGGCACTGGGGCTCCTGCTCAGGAGTCTGAGGCCGTCCAGACAGAGCGTTCTGAGAGGCTCCGGCCTGGAGTCGGGGAGTGGTTCAGCCCTGCTCCAGACCTGGCTTTCCCCTCTGAGAGCAGCTGAGCCAGGTGGCAGGGGTGTGGTCACATGTGTGTGTGCGTAAAGGTGTGGGGCACGCAGGTATACATGAGTGTGCATGTTCATTCATATGGTGGGGGGGGGGGGTCTGAAGCCCAGACCGTGTGTTTTTAGACTTCAGCAATGTCCATGCAAATCTCTTTCCGGAGGACCCAGGCACGCCTGAGTCTGGGGGTCTAGCCTGGGACCATCTTGACAAAATTTGCCCTGGGTGCTCAGGAGCCCCCCTCCCCACCCCCGCAAGGACCGGGATGCTGAGAACACACAGCCTCATAGCTCGGAAGGGTTGTTGCCTTTATTAAGGGTCCACTGTGTGTCTGTGTCTGGAACTGTCCACAGCTTCCTGCCCTCAGCTGAGCCCCGGTGCCTGCTCAGGAGAGGCCGGGCCTCGTGCCTGGGGAGCCAGACTCTCCCTGCCCCGATGCCACCATCTCCCCGGGGCCGGAGGGGGACCCTAGAGGTCCGGGCCCCAGGGCGTCACAGAAGGCCCAGGCCGAGGAGGACGGTGGTGAGGGAGGCCAGCAGGGCCCCTGGCTGCCGGTGGAGGCTGGCGGCCTCTGAGTAGCCGTACATTGTCCTGCAGGAAGCCTGCAGCTGGTCCGCCGGGATGGGCTCCTCTTCAGGACTTTGTGTGTGATCGCTCACCTGGGGACACACACTGCTTGGGCAGCCTGCCCGCCTTCCGGCAGAGAAGGGCGGGCGGGTGCACCGGCCTCTCCTTACCTGTTCCACTGCCTCAAAGACCCTGAGCAGGTTGTTGGCCAGGGCGCCCCTGACCTCCGCCTCTGTCCACCGCCTCCTGAGTAGCTCGGCCACCAGGTCTGGGTACTTGGACACATCCTCGAGCCCCACGGGGAGCCTGAGGTGAGGGCAGAGAGAACCAGGCCCTGCGTCCCAGGGGTCAGGGCCTCGGACCTGTCCACCTCCCCACGACCCCCTGTGGCCCCCACCCCAAGGCATCGGGGGGTCCAGTGCAGTGGCCTTCAGACCCAGACGTGCTGGGCCTGTCCGAGCTTCAGACCCTCATGACATGTTTGGGCGGGGGTGGGGTGGGGTGGGGGACGTGGTGTGACCTTCCCAGGTCAGCCACAGGATGTAGGCCTTGCCCCTTACCTTGAAACACCATCAAAGTCCCCACCAAAGCCCACGGCTCCTGCTCCTGCCACCTTCTTGATGTGGTCCAGGTGGTCTACCGAGGAAGGCGGCGGGTGTGGGTCCCGGGAGTGGCCCTCCCCCGCCCAGCTGCCGTGGCCACTCACACGCACCAACCTGCTACTTGGGACAGGGTGGCTTCCTGTCTGCAGGAAACGTAGTCGTTGTAGAAATTAACCATCACCAGGCTGCCCGTCTGGTTCTGCCCAGGAGAACAGTGGAGCTGTGGGCACGGGAGGAGGCGGGGCACTCCGGGACCACCGCGGGGAGGGGCAGGGAGGGAGGGCCGGCCCGCAGCCCCTCACCACCAGCCGGAGCACATCGTCGGGCACGTTGCGCCGGTGCTGGCACAGGCTGTAGGCCGAGGAGTGGCTGAAGATGACGGGAGCCGTGGACAGGCGTAGGGCAGCCTTCATGGTGGCCACGGACACGTGCGCCAGGTCGATGATGACCCCCAGGCGGTTCATCTCCTTCACCACACTCTGCGCCGACACAGGGCTCAGGGGTCGGGAAGGCTGCACTGGCCACAGTGTCTGCACACCCGGGGTTCACCGCAGCCCCCCCACACACACCCCACGAGTCCCGGCATGGCGGGCGGGACATTTGGGAAAGGTCCCCTCGCTGGCCAGGGGTTCGTGGACTCTTCAATGGCTGGAAGATGCCCAGCCGCTCCAGCGGGTACCCACCCTGGGATGGCCCTGGGGCTCCAGGTTATAGGTGAAGAAACAGGTCCTGAGAGGCGAGAAACTGCGTCCTGGGTCACTTCTCTGAGGGTGACTGTGGTCCTTGCCTGACGCCCCCCCCCCCCCCCCACCGCCTTACCTGGCCAAAGCGTGACAGGCCTTGGCTCTCAGCCTTGTCCTCTCCCGTGTCCACCAGCCAGTTGTCAGCCCTGGGAGAGCAGAGAGCAGGTGTGCCAGGGATGGAGTGGTAGTCGTGGCCCACCCGGACCCAGGGCGCTCGGACGGGGAGGAAGGAGCCGGAGGAGAGCAGGGCTAGGGATCGGCCCTGCCCCGCGGCCCGCCCCCTCCCACGCGGCCTGGCGGCCTCCCCGGGGTCACCTACCACGGCGTATTGCAGCTGTGGGTGAGGGTCAGGTACCGCATGCCCAGGCGGTAGAGTGTCCGCAGGACGCCCAGGCTGCTGTCTATGGAGTGGCCGCCCTCCACGCCGACAAGGCTGGCCACCCTCCCCTCCCGGAAGGCCTGCCGGATGCCTGTGAGGAGAGCTGGCTGAGGGCGTCGGGCACCTGGGCGTCCGGGGAGTTTCGACGTAAGGCACACCCGGGCGCCCCTAGCCACCCTGCCCGGGGCTGGGGTGGGCAGCGGCAGGGGCTCAGGAAGGCGGGCCGGACCGGGACCCACCTGCGCTGTTGGTGACACACACAAAGGTCTCCGGATACATCTGGCACATGCGCTGGATGACGTCGATCTGCTCTAGGGTCCTCTTCACGGCATCCTTGTTCTGGGTGTCGCAGGGCGTGTACGCAGACCAGAACTAGGGGCCGTGGGGGAGGGCGGCTAGGACCGCTGGCCCCCGGCCCCACGCCACACACGCTTCCCTCCTGCCCCGGGAGCCCTGGGATGGCCTTGGTGGCCACCAGCGTCCCCTTCCAAAGACTTGTGGCCCCAAGGGCTCAGGAGGGACACCGCCCCGGGCACGCCTGCACCCTGGCCAGGACGCGGTGGGGAGGGAGATGGGTGGACGCCAGCGTGAGCGAGCGTGGGGCCGGGCTGAGCCATACCTGGCCCCCAACAAAACCAGCCCTCAGCTTGGGGATGTTGGTGTGTGTGTTGGCAAGGCTCGTCAGGTTGGCCCTCTCGGTCTGAAGCTGGTTGTTGAACATGGTCAGCAGCCTCCAGGGCAGGTCATTGTGCCTGGGGGTGGGGGTGGGGGTGGGGGCGGGAGAAAGGGCCAGGGCCGAGTCAGGGTGGCCACTCAGGCCGGGGCCCTCCGAACTCCCTCACAGGCTGGGAATTAGAGCCGGCCACAGGGCTGGCGGATTGCTCGTGATCTGAGCACGCCTACGCGCAGGTGAGTTGCTCGACTGTGCCCCACACCCAGGCCGGGTGACTGAACGGAGAGAGCCTCTGGGAGGTGTTCCCTCCAAGGGCCTTCCACTGCCCAAGAGGCAAGGGCAGATGTTTGTCTCCAGAATCGTCCTGGGGAACGGGCATGGTTCAAACCACCTCCATGAATAGTGCTGGTTGACACGGGCAGCTGGGCGGGGGACTCTTGAAATCCTCCCCTTGCAGGGAGGGGGCAGGGAAATGGGGGTGTGGCCTGTCTGGCACCCCCCCCCCAACACACACCCCATCCTCTTGGGGCACCGGGGCCTCTGTGACAGCTCTGCCCATCCTTCTATGCTCCTATGGAGGGAGAGAAGGAGGGGAGGGAAGGAGGAGGCGAATGGCAGGGGCCAGTCTAGGCTGCAAAGGCAAGAACCCACAGGGCTGGGCAGATTCAGCCCTGGACCCAGGAGCCAGGAGCAGCCTCGACGGGGAGAGACCTCTGGGCTGCCAGCACCCCCCAAGTTCACACATGGAAGAAGCAGGGGCCGGGGAAATGCAAAGTCTCAGACCTGCGAGGTGGAATCTGCACTTGGATCAGCCAAGCCTGGAATACGGGACACCCGTGGAGAGCCCCTGCAGGATCCCTGATGCACCGGCGACGGCGAGGGGCCTGGTGCCTCACCCACCCTCCCCTCCCGCCCCACTCCCGCTCCCAGCCCCATCCCAGGGGCCACTGCTCTGTTTGAGGGGCCGCTTCTGCTTTCGAGACCCCTCCTCCAGCTCTGTCCTCAACCCCCATCCAGTTCCCATCCCCAATCCTGGCTCCTGCCTCTCTGGCCTCAGTTTTTCCACCTGTAACATGGGGACGCTTTGGTACTTGGCTCAGAGACTAAACTATGAGTGCCTGGACCTCCTCGGCCAGCCGTCCTGGGGTGAGCCTTTCCAAAGCAAGCTGGCTCCAGACTCTGGAAGCCCCCCAGCTCTCTCGAGGGCCACCGCCACAGCTGTGTTTTGACGTGGTCGGGTGTGGGCTGGTGGTCAGAACGCCTTTGCTGACCAAGCGGGGGCACGTGTAGGTGAGCCCAGAGTGTCCGTGCCTCTGGGCAGCACTGGGCAGGGTCCCTGGAGGGGACGTTCCTCCTGGCCTAAGGACGCCCCACCCTCCAGCCGGCAGCCAGGAACCCACCAGGAGGGAGGGGCACTTTGCTCCAGCCTCCTCCCCTCCTGCCTTCGCCGGAGCCCAGCCCGGAGTGGGGAACAGAGGTCACATTTGCCCTGCGGCCAACAATGCCCTTCTGGAGCCTGGATCCACCCTCCTTATCTGTGTGGCCTGGGCAGCACCCCCAGTGGTCAGAGGACCCTGCTCCTACTCCAAGGGGGGAGGTGACCATTCCAAGCACTTGAATGACAGCCAGCTATTGTAGGAGCGACTGCTGGAGGCCCACTACCCACTCTCCGTCTTTTTCTTGGTAACAGAACCGCCTGTTTTTAGCAGGAAACCTGGCCATTTGAAATAAAGCGACTTCGTGTCCCTTTACTGCTGGGTGTGGCCATGTGACTAAGTTCTGCCCTTTGACAGCTCCCAAAACCTCTCCTTGACTCGCTCACCCTTTGCCCTTTCTATGTCCCTTCCTCCTTCATGCTGGCTGGCATGCAGACGTAAAGGCCGGGGCTGCAGCGGCCACTTTGAAGCCTGAGGTGGGAATGATGGCCGCTGTGTCACACTGTGGAACAGCCAGGACTCCCTGGGGCTCTTTCTCTTGTTGAAACCACTTACCTGAGTCTCTTACCTGCAAGAGGAGCTAATATCACAGTGTCGGTTTGGGTCCTGTCACCTGCTCTTCACTGTCTGGCTCTTGGGACAATCCCGATTCCCAAATTCCAGCTCCCTGAGAATTCCGGGCTGTCTAGGCTCTTGGAGCCACTTACCCCTCCTGCGGTCCTCCCAACCCCCAGCACCTGACCTTGCACCCCGCTCTCTGTGCCCAGCTGCCCCCCACCCCACCCCGGTGGGTTCTCAGAATGAAGGAGCACCTTCCCGGGCTCATACTGTTGGCATCTTCTACCAGACAGCAGGGGCTCCATCTGGGGTGGGAGCCCAGGGCAGCAGCCTCTCAGCAGACCTCTCTTTGCCTCACTCCCCTTGAGTGTATACGAGGGGACCCCAGGGCCAGGAAGGAGGTACGGGGGAGGAAGCAGGGGCAGATGGGGAAGGGCTGGCGGCCCCTCCCTTCTCTAGGGCTGCCACAGCTCCCTGGGCTTCCTGTATAAGGACACACCCCATTTTCTCTGCTTTTCTTGCAGACTATTTTGTCCAACAAAGCCCAGAGGCGTCTGCCAAATAGTCACGACCGCAACATTTATCACGCACTTACTGGGTGCCAGACAGGCACAAACAGGTGCTCCCCTAACACTTCCAGCGCCCAAGGGTGTGTGTGTGTGTGCCACACGGCCCTTCAGACTGAGTGCCCAGGGAACGGGGTCCTCGCTCCCTGCTGGTATGTTGGAAATGGGACAGGAAAGGAAGCGGGAGGGGCAGGGGTGTGTGTGCCCAGGTGGCGTTTCACACGGGGGCCAGGAGAGGTAGCCCAGAGCAAAGCCCGGGAGGAGCTGAGGGAGGCAGCGTGGACATGGGGACCGGCAGGGACAGCACGAGCCTGCCTGGGGCACCCGGGAGTGTGGGGATGGCTGGGGAAGGCAGTGAAGGGTCTTGGGGTCCGTTGCAGGACTTAGACAATACTCTGAGCTCAGTGGGAGCCGTGACAGGTGGGGAGTTTGAGCCAGGGGACAGGAGCTGGTACTTCTGTCTCCCAGACTCCCTCTGGCTGCAGCCCTGAGACCAGACCTCCGCTGGTAGAAGGAAGGACAGCCAGAGGCTCACCGGATGACCCAGCAGAGGTGGAGATGGGGGCAAGGGAGGAGGGAGGACGCACCGGGCATTGGAGGAGACAGGCCCTGCCAGCTTGGCTGTGCATCAGAGACAAAACCACAAGGTGTCACCAGGGTCTTGGCTAGAAAGGGGTCTCCCTCTGTGGGGGTGGGTGGGTCAGCGGACATGCAAGTAAGGTCAAGCTGGGCACACAGCACAGAGGTGACCCGGGGACCCTGTGCTTGAGGAGGTCTCCCCAAGGCGGATGCAGGAGAGGGAGAGGAATGAGGAAGGTCTTGGAGGAGGGTTAAGGAGGGGCCTCCCAGGGGAAACTAAGGCCCAGGGAGGGAATATGGCTCCTTGGGCTACATGGCTAGTTTGAGGCGTGCCCTGGGCCAGGCCCCAACCTCCTCTATCCCCAGCACCCACTCTGAGCTGGGAGCTGGCACCCAGGGTGCAGGGAGTCAGCTTGTAGGGCACCCCAGGAGCTGCTGAGGGCCACAGGGGCCTTTTAACTGCTCCATTCCCTACAGACCATCATGTGCTGAAGCTTTGGGGGCCCTAAGAGACCCCACAAATAAGCTGAGGCCAGCAAAGGCAAAAGCCATGTTGTGGTTGAAGAAACTGAGCCCCAGCAGAGATAAGGCAATGTCAGTGTCAGGGTCACATGAGCTCCTAGCCCCTCCGGCCCCGGACCCCCCGTCCCGTCCCCAGTGGCCACTTACCCGTCAATGACAGGTGTGCCCCGCATGATTCTCTCAGCCTCATCCCGGAACTGGTCTCCAGTGCAGACGGCCACCAGGGCCCAGAGCCACCAGCTGGTCCCCATGACACAGCGACCAGGGGCCTGCTTCGAGCACTGCTCTGGCACGTCTGGCCTCGCCTGGCCGGCTTGTGTGTGGGGTCCAGCCAAGGCGAGAAGGAGCTGGTCTGTGAGCCAGAAGAGAGAACAGAGGCCTTTGGTCCTGGTGATTATTGCCGGGAGATGTCCCATTTAAGATTCATTCCAGTGTTCAATCAGTAACCAGCACTCCCTCGGGAGGGGGGTGGAGGATGGGAGGTCCTGGACCCTGTGGGCCGGGCGTTGCTGTCTGGGCCAGGCACAGGCATAGTAGGAGGCTGCTGACCCCAGGGGAGCAGAGCCAGGGTGAAAGGGCAGGCCTGGGAGGGGCGACCCTGGGTAAGGTCTCAGCCTGCATTAGTGGTACTGTCTTATTCCCTCTGCAAACTCAGGACCTGGCGGCCAGTCTAAGATCTGCAAACAAGAACTGAAACGTCATTCAGATTTGCCTCTTGTGATGTTTGCCTGTAAAAACAGTCTTACATCATCGTGGAAGACGGAATGCAGCCCCCCAGGATGCTCCCATCATACCACCCACTGCTGGGGGTCGGGCCCTGGCTGCTGGCCCTGCCACCGTCTGGCCGTCCAGCCACCCACACTCTGGCTGCAGGCTTCTGGCCGAGCAGGCCGGACTCGGCGGGTCAGAAATCTGGAGGGTCAGCGTTTCCTTAGCACGGAGGTGGCTCTCCAGGCTTTCTGGGCACTCAAGGCTCCTGATGTCTTTGCTGGAACCCATGGATCCTGGTCCCAGGGCTGGGCCAGCGTCCAGGGTTCCAGTGGGCACCCGGGCTGGGAGAGAGCCAGGCCAGGAAGGCTGCTGAGAGGTGTGGGTGAGGCAGGGAGGCTCAGGAGGGCAAGCCTGGGGGTGGGGGTCCTTGGACCCCATCCCCTCAGCAGGCTCCCTGATGCCTCTGCACCTGGACGGTGCTGGAGCCTCATGCAGACCTGCCCTGCGGAGCCCCCCCTGTCCCCCCCCCCGCCCCAAGGATGGATCCTTCCACCAGCCTGAGGAGGGAGGTCACGTCCCAGCCCCGGCTCTGCCCATTAGCTGGGTGTCCGTGCCTGGGCCTAGCCTGTGTATTCTGTTGAAAGGGCAGCACGAAAGGCTGTGGGGTGCACGGTGCTGAGGGTAGCAGCCCTGGTCTGCTCCAGCTCCTCCGCACCCCTTGAGAGGAGGAGCAGGGACACGGGGACATCCTCTGTGCCCCTGGCCCCAGACCCCATGCGAGACTTTCTCCGTCAGGATCCCCATCCCACCAGGGTGACCCTCACCCACCCCCCACTCCGGCCACAGGCTCTAAGCAGACCGCGGGCGCTGGGGAGGGTGACGAAGCCCCGGGGCCAGCTGGAACCAGGAGTCTCCGCGGAGGTGGCCGGCACACACCTGCTTGCCCTTGGCCGTCTTCTGCACAGCCACTTGGTCCACTCACCTCCAACCTCCCGACCTGTCTCCTCGGGGCCTGGACGCTTCCGTGGGCGGGGCTCTGGTCTCACCCCGGCGGGCCGCCCTCTCCACGGGGTCCCTTTTCCCGGGATCTCTCCCGGAACCCGTTCCCTGCTCTTATTTTTTTGCCTGCCCCCGATTTTTCTGTTTATGTTTAACTTTTTTTTTTTTTTCTTATCAGTTTTGTTTCGGAGTTGGGTCCTCAGAACGTGTAACTGTATTTGATTTCTCAGCCTCGTCTGAACACGCTGTCTTTACACGTGATCATTCAAGCCAGAATAATGATGGTGGTGGTGCTGGGCCCACTGTTTCTTGTCCCATCTCGAAGCTCCTCCCCTGTTTCTTGCTTTAGCCAAAATTTTCAGGGTATTTCAATTCCCTGTCTCCGGGAGTCTCACTACTTTGCTAGCGGTGATATGTGTAACAGTTGTATTTAAATCAGTATTTCTCCTTCAACAGAGAAGTCCTTCCCAGGAGGTCACAGCCAGCGGTGGGCTGAGCCCTTGATTTAAATGTAACTATGTAACTACACCTTGCCCTGGATCCAGTTTCCTGTGCACTGTATTTGCTCCTGTCTTGAGATATTTATTCTAACTTATCTCTGGCTCGTCTACAGTACTTTCTTGGGCCATGCCCCAGGAACACTTGCATCCCGGTGAATTCACGCAGGGGCTTCTCACGGCCACTTTCCAGCACGGCAGCCACGGCAGCCACGGCAGGTCAGATTCCTTTGTACACACAGTCTCGTGGCTGTGAGTTCTTCTCTAACCCTTCATCCGTTGCCACACAGCTCCATGTGTCTGTCCTTCGAAAACTGCCTGACCCTGGATTTTGACCTTCTCTCCATCTTCAAGTTCAGGATTCGTTTACGTTATTTTTTATTATTATTATTATTATTATTATTATTATTATTATTATTATTAAATTCTCTGGTCAACCCTTTGTAATACTTTATTAGTTTAAAAGCCCAACAGAAAAGGTCTTAACACACCCTCATCCCACCCCGCGGTGGGAGGTGTACCCCATCACCCCTGAAAGGTGGGCTACGTGGCTGTTCCTCTTTTCCCAGCTTTGCACGTCACACCTTGACTTCCTCTTTCCCCTCACAAGTTTGGTTCTCTCCCGCTGGTCCCTGGTTCTCCCAGGTACCCAGGTAGCACAGGGCTGGTGGAGTGTGAGGAGAGCCAGGCATTAGCTTCACATGCAAATTTCAAAGTGGGGGGGGGGCACAAAAACTTGAGCCATCGAGGTCAATAGTATTTTCACGCAATATTTCTAAAAATAAAAATTTGTGCAAAAAAAAATCCATGCTGGACAAAATATAAACTTTTAAGTGCAGTCAGGGCCCATATTCTGACTTTTCCGTTTGCCCCCAGCTCCAACACAGTCCCACCTGCCTCTAGTCTCAGGGAACATTCACATTCTATTGGCTCAGGACAGAGGACAGCTTTCCAGGAGCTGAGCTGTGGGTGTGACCACACTTAGGTGCTGCCCAGAAGAGAGGACTCAAGGCCATGGGGATGCACCAGGTGGGAGGACCCATGCAGCCTTGTCCTAGAGTTCACAGCGTCACACTGAGCACGAGTGGCACTGAGCCTGAGGGCAAACCTTCTGGGGGCCCGGGTTCGGGTGTGCATCATTCCTTTGACTCACACGCTGTGGGGGACAAGGCAGCAAGCCTTATGCGAGCTGCTCAGAGCCCTCAGCCTCAGTATCTCTGTGAAACAGAAGTCATTCCAGTCCTGTTGGAAGCGCTAACATGTAGAGCTCCCAGCGTACCCGGCGGATCAAGGCGTTCTCAGCTCCCAATTCAGCTTGCTTGTTCCATATGGTTTTATTGTTCACCTGGAGTTTCTGGTTGCTTTTGTTTTTTATTTTTTTTCATTCCACTGGACGCTGTTAATCATATTCTCTATCTTCTAAGCTCTGTGCCTCATACCTACAGCCCCTAGCTTTGGATTGATGGTTTCCACTTAATTTCTACACTACGAGTCTGCCTCCTTTTGGGTTTATGTTCTTACTTTATTAGAGCTGGTCCTCAAATCATTCCTTAGTAGTGGGTGTGGGGGAAGTCCAGATTAGAGTCCCCGGGGGTTTGCACATGGTCAGCAGTTTTGCTGGACATGTACCACTGAGCTGTAAACCATTTTCCCTTGGAGCTTGAGGGTGTCCGCACTGTGTTGTTGATGGGGCATCCAGTGTTGGTCTGAGCCCCGGGTCTTTCTGGGGAGAGGACATGTTGCTTTTTCTCCACAATCTTCGTGAGTCACGTCTTCGTCCTGGGGTTCTGCAATTTTTTCATGGTGTGCCTTAATTTGAGGCTCTATTTTTCATTCAACTAGCTCAACCCTCAGGTTTACTGATTGGAAGTCTCTTTCTGCCTTTATCACAGGGCACCATTTCTCCTCTCCCACTTACTCTCTCTCCTCTCTCCTGGCCCTGCTCTCCACCAGATGCCGGATCTCCTGTGTTCATCCTTTGTGTCTCGTTTTAGGTTTTCTTGTGCTTTTACTCTGTGTGCTAAGAGATTTCCTCAATTTTGACTTTCAGCACTTGCAATGTTTTCTTTCAGGGATCATAGATTTAATCTCCCAAGAGTGGTCTGTGGTTGATGTTTTCCCCTTGGCACTCTGTTTTTGTTACGGAAATAAGGTCTGATATCGGGGGTTCTGTTTTCATCTGTTTACCAGACGATCGCTTGTTTCTTCTGAACTCGTTCTTTCCCGTACTTTATCTGGACCTCGTGTTGCGTTTGCACACTTCCCTTAACCACTGGCCATCTTCGTCACTTCACATTGAAGAAGGCAGTGACAGCAAAGCTGGGTGTGCTGTGTGCACCCAGACAGCCTCCTGGCTTCAGATTTGGCATGAAATGAGCACGAGGGAGGGTCACATCACACAGGGGACCCCTTAACGCCAGAACTCGACTCGGGCACTTGTAATGCAGCTCCGATTTCCAGACAGACAAAAATGTTAAGGGAGGCCCTCCTGGTGTTCTGGTGTTTTCCACCTGGCTGTAGGATCCGTGCATCCATGTGAACAGCTCCCTTATCACGTCCACCCCTGCAGCGTCAGAGCCGAGTTCCCTTCTGGCTTCTCCTGGGTGGGCTGTCCCCTTCCCGCCCCTGCAGCCCCCTCCACAAATATTCCCGACGGGTCTCCCTTCTCTGCTTCATAGATGGCCTCTTCCAGCCTGTTTTCAATCCCGGAAATGTGTTGAAATCTGAGCGCTGATGGATGCTTTCCATTCTCTGATGTCGCAAGTTCTGTTCTCAACCCGAATGCGCCAGAACAGGGGACGTGCGTCTCGGCCTCCCACTGTGGCCTGGAGGACGCTGGCGTGGTACCACGAAGCCTCGTCAGTGTTTGCTTTTCATTCCAGTCACCTCCACTTGGCCTGGTTGCTGCACATGGCACCCATCTCTTTGTAACTTTTATTTATTTTATTTTTACGTCTGTTTTGTTTTTGAGAGATAGAGAGAGTGAGTGAGAACGAGTGGGGAGGGGCAGAGAAAGAGGGGGGCAGAGGATCTGAAGCGGGGCTCAAACTCATGAACTGCGAGACCATGAATCAGGGCTCCAGCCAGAGTCGGAAGCCCGACCGACTGAGCCAGGCAGGCGTCTGCGGCTGTCTTTCTCATCGTCATGTTGTAGTGGTTCAGGCAGAGCCAGGGGCTGGCCTGGCCCAGGCCATTCGTTTTTAAGGTTCACTGTGAGGAGGGAGGTCAGGCCTTTGTGAACAGCACACACTTCAGAAACAGACAGTCCTGGGTTCGAACCCCTGGCCGTGGCAGACTGCACGAGGCACAGGCGACAACAGATGTTGGCGAGGATGTGGAGAAAGAGGAACTCTTTTGCATTGTTGGTGGGAATGCAAGCTGGTGCAGCCGCTCTGGAAAACAGTCTGGAGGTTCCTCAAAAAACTAAAAATAGAACTACCCTAGGACCCAGCAATCTCACTACTAGGAATCTATCCAAGGGATACAGGTATGCTGTTTCGAAGGGGCACGTGCACCCCAATGTTTATAGCAGGACTATCGACAATAGCCAAAGTATGGAAAGAGCCCAAATGTCCAACGATGGATGAATGGATAAAGAAGATGTGGTATAGATATAAATGGAGTATTACTTGGCAATCAAAAAGAATGAAATCTTGCCATTTGCAACTACGTGGATGGAACTGGAGGGTATTATGCCAAGTGAAATTAGTCAGTCAGAGAAAGAGAGATATCCTAGGACTTCACTCATACGAGAACTTTAAGACACAGAACAGATGAACATAAGGGAAGGGAAACGAAAATAAAATAAAAACAGGGAGGGGAACAAAACAGAAGAGACTCATAAATAAGGAGAACAAACAGAGGGTTACTGGAGGGGGTGTGGGAGGGGGGATGGGCTAAATGGGTAAGGGCACTAAGGAATCTACTCCTGAAATCACTGTTGCACTAGATGCTAACTTGGATGTAAATTAATTAATTAATTAATTAAATTTAAAAAAGAAGAAAAAGAAAAGAAAGAATGCACTGAAAATAAACACGTGGCAAGGGAACAGTGCTGTTGAGTCCCAGCCTGAGCCGCAGGGCGGTCACACTGGTGGTGCTACAGCCTTCCCGGTCACCATCAGGGCCCAGCGGGTTGGCAGAACCTCCTTGCAAGCCGCCTGCCCAGACACCCAGGGGGCCACGAGCACTAGAGGCATCAGGTCCCCTCAGAAGCACCGGGGAATGAATTATCAGCTGAAGCTCACCAAAGCCTCTTCCAGCAAAACAGCATCATGATGTGGGGCCCAAGAGAGCCCCCCACCAAAGTTTCTCCCGCGCTCACGCCTCCAACCTTCCAAGGGAGGTAGTTCGCAGCAGCACGGAGGTCCCAAGACCCGTGACCCACCATCCCGCATGGACACACAGGCCGTGGCGCGTGAGCAAGCAGAGGAACGCACGCACCGACACGCGGAACGCAGCCTGCCACGCACCCGCCGTGTGCGCGTGCATTCACACCCACACACACACACGGGAAAAACAGCCCGACACATCCCACGTACACACGCACAGCTAGAGACACACACCCCTCACGCGCATGCGAACACCGTGTCCGATCGCCCACACACAGCACTCGTAGCAAACTCGCGCAGACCCCATCCACATCGAGACGTCACTGCGTCCGCACAAATGGACTCGTGACCCACACACTCGCGCACGAACCGCAGGGGCGAGAACGCTTGGACTCATCCTACGGCCGCACCTGCGGACCTGTAGCGCACTCACGTGGTCAGCAGACACTCGGCTACCCGGGCGTGTGCACGTACGGACACACACGCAAGCGCTGGACAGAAGCCCACTCACACCCAGACGTCGGCACGTGTCGGTGATGATGCACCCGCATGCTCAGCGCAGGCCGGTCTTTGAGTCGGTGTGCGCCACCTGGCCCCCACACTCGCCTCAGCGCACGCGGCACTGCCCTCAGCCCGTGGCCACCCTTGGAGCCCGGTACGCGGTGGCCCCCAATCAGCTCGGAGGGAGGACGGAGCAGGTGACACGTCCCCGGGAGAGCTTGGGGTACAAGGGCAGCTCCAGCCATTGTCCCAGGCTACCCTGGATCGGGGCGTCCTCAAGCCCCTCAGCCTCCCAGGCCCAGCTACGAGGCCACCACACTGACCTCTGTGCCCCCCAAACCCTCACTCCCCAGTCTCCTCACAGACGACACCTGTGTCTGCCCACCCTTGGGAGTTGTCTTCGGGCTGGTGGACTTGCCACAGCCCTCCTGGTCCTGTCTCGTCCCCTACTCCCCCGGGGAGACCACAAGACCCTGAGGGCTGCCCCCACTGTTCTGGGCCTCGCGACCCACCGTCCACACAGAATTGGGTCCCTCCCTCAGGGGCTTCCCCCAAGACGCTCCTACGAGGTCCTGGCCCCTTAGCCTCAGCTGGGAAGGGGGCTCTGGCCTTGTCTCACCACCTCTCGCACCTCAAAAGTGACGTTCTTGTCCATCTGCTGGCACCGGGTCCCCTGCTCCTCTTCCCCTCCTCTTTCCCAGGAGCCCCGGCCCCCAGCCCGTTGGGCCCTTCCCGTCCCCCACTCCCAGTGTGCTCACGTCTCAGGTGTGGCTGAACTTGTCTGTCTCTCCCCAGGTCTGGCTCAGAGGCCTCACTGGGCATACAGCAGGCATCCACTAGGGAACGCACCCCAACCAGGTGGCTCTCCGGCGGTGGAAGGAGACAAGTCTCCTGGACCCCTTAGAACCCTGGCCCCAGCCCAGTTCCCAGGCTCCTGGGACTCACTGTGGACAGGACGGCGCGTCTGCCTCTGCTGCTTGCTCGCCGCTTCCAGCTCATGAGGGCTGGGGGTTGTTTCTGTTTTACTTAAGTTCGTCCCTCCCTCCCTCGAGCTCTCCACCCAGCTTCCCTCTCACATAAAAAGCCACCTCTTTAAAAACAAATTCCCCCGGGGGCCTCCGCAATGCACCACTCCACGAGAGCAGGACCCAGGGGCTTAATGTCTTACACATGTCAGCTGGTTGTAGTTTCTACATGAGGCCTCAGTCAGGCGTGCGCATTTGGCCATCCACCCCCACCCCTGGGCCCAGGCAGGCAGCACTGCATTGAGTGATGAGGAAGCAGGGTCCCCCAGACAGTGATGTGGGGGTGCTGTCAGGCAGGGCGTCGACGTCAGGTGGGAGGATCGTCGGGAGGGTGCTGGGGGCTGGAGGCTCGGAGGGCACCCAGAACCCTCCCACCAAGCTCACCCCGACTGGGGATTCCCACTCGGATACTTTGTCCCTGCCCCCTAGCCTCTGCCCAGTGTCCTCATTCCCCAGGGTCGAGAGGGACCTTCTGTGCCCAGTACAGGAAGAGGGTTGGCCCTCGCCTGCCCAGAGGCTGGGGGCCCTGGTATCCGTGCGTGTCGCAGGGGGAGGGTATCTCCCCCACATTCCCAGCTATCAGAGGATCAAAAACAATCATGAATCAGAACGTCCTCTGGCAGAGCTTGGGGACTTTAGAAATCGGGAAGATCTGTGTAGGGCCTGGGCTAGCTGGGGGATGCCTTCACCAAGTGGATTCAGAACTCTGAGGCTGGGCTGGGGGACATACGCTGGAGGACTCCCTCTGGCGGGCAGCAAGTTGTCCCGACCCCACAGGGCAGGGGCCACGCAGCTGGGCCCACGCTGGGTCCCAGCAGCCCAAGGCAGGGACACAGTGGCGGGCACAGCCCCCTGCTCCCTTGCTCCGGCCCGCCCTCTGCCCTGGCTGTGGGACCCTCCTGTGCCACAGTCACCTGACTCTGAACAGGAGCAGCCCCTTAGTCAGGCACCGTGTGGAGGGTTCATACCGGACTTAGAGAAACGCGTCTCAGTGATGAGGCCTGGGGTCTGGGCGGGAGTGGGGGGGCGGATCTGGACCGAGGAGGGGGCTCTGACAGAGATAGGGATCCAAGCTGAGGGCAGAGCTGGGAGGGCGCGCCGGTAAGTGGTCCGGAGTGGGGGGGCGGAGCACGGCTCTCCTCCGGGGAAGGTGGAGGAGGGCTGCGTGTCCTCTGGGCCTCCCGGAGGCTCCAGCCCACCCGGTTTTGTTCACCCTCTCTGCCGTGTCCTCAGCTTCTGGAAAGAGAGTATAGGAGACCAGTTAATGAGGACAGAGGAGTGGGGTCGGCAGATCGCAAATGCTGTTCAAGCCTGTAAATACCAGCTGTCCCTGCGTGGGCTCTGAGCCGCCTGTGGCCACGCCACCAGGTGGACGGAGTTCCCCATAAAGGACGTTCAGGTGTCTTCAGGTGGCTGCTGGGCTTGGCGTGTTTGAGGGTAGGAGACACCTGTGGGTAACTTTCAAGGCTGCGCGCCGTGCCGGGTCCAGGGTTGCTGGGTTCTCAATTCTGAGGCCAGCCCTCCATTCTGAGACCGCCACGGTGCTGGAGGCCCTAGCTGAGGGCGCCTCCCGCAGGGGTGAGGCCGCCTCACCAGCTGTTCGGCCAGCAGATCCAGGTCCTGAGAGGCCGACGGTCCTGGGCGCGGCCCCACATCCATAGCCCCTTGTTCTAGCACAGTGACAGGGCAGCCCTGGTCATCCCCTGGATGGCTCCACCTCCCAGCATGGTCACTGAGCCCCGCCGTAGCGGGCGGCCTGCTGGCCTCGGCCCCTGGACGATAAAGTGGGGAAAACCGTGCCCGGCACGGGGACACTGTAGATTCGAGGAAGACGCGTGTGAAGTGCTCAGGCACTCTTGAGCACTACGTGTGGGGACCTCTGGGTCCCATTTGTGAAATGGGCCGGAAGCCCTAAGGTTGACCCGAGGCTGGCAGACACTCTGGGTCCTGGCCAGGGGCTCAGGCTCAGTCCCCCTCACACCCTCACCCCTCAGGCACAAGCCCCAGGTGTCCCTGACCACCCCCCTGCCACCTTCTGCTGCTGTCCTCTGTCGGCCGGGTGGGCTCCTGCAGGTGTGGCCCAGGAGGTGACCGGGTGGGGTCAGCACCCTGCAGACCCCGGGGGCCCAGGACTGCCGCTCAGGTGCTGGTAACCCCCTTTCCCAGCTCTGGAAACTGGGCCATGGTGGACACGTGCCCGGAACACAGGGTTCCAGAGCAGTGCAACCTTGAGTTACCACTCAGGACAGTATGAGAGGAGAAGGGGGCCCGGACCGCCCCTGCCTGCCCTGTCCCCCGGGTGCCCGGGAGCCCCTGGTTACACGGAGGCCACTCTCTGTGGCTTCCCGGAACCATCCCTGTGCCCCTGTTCCTGGTGGGTGCCACACTCGGATGTGTCATGTGGACCCATCAGGACCTTCGGTGAGTCTGCCCTTCTACAGACAGGAGACCGAGGCTCTGTGCTCCCAGGGGCATGTCTGGGAGACACCCGCATGTCAGGGGCACCAAACGTTCCCTCCTGCCCATGACACCAAAGCACCGGCTACCTCCTTGGGGCGGGACGCAGGTCAGGGACAATTCTGAATCCCAGGGGAGGCTCCACGCGTTGCGTTAGCCTCCGCCCCCTGAAAACAGCTCTACCGTATATGAATGTTGCCACTTCCAAGCTCCCCGGGCACCAGGCAGTTTCGCCCCGCCCGCTGGCCTGGCTCACACCCACCTGTCCCCACACACGGCCCTGAGCCCCGGACCCTGGCTCCTACTGTGCCTGTCCCTCTCTCCCTAAGATGTTCGGGGAGGCCCCTGAGGTCCTCTCCCCTTCATACGCAGGGAGTTCAACTCTGTCCCCTCCCAGGATTTGTGACAGAGATGTCCAAGGAAAGAGGAGACTGGGTGAGAAAAGGAAAAGTGATAGACTCCTTATTAAATAAGTAATCTTTAAACCATGATTTCACATGATGTAGAACTGACTGAGACAGTAATTCCAAGGGGACACGAAGGGACTGGAAGGCATGCTGTCCTTAGGGGTCACTGCTGACTGTGTTAGGTCTTCAGGAGGGAGGCGGCCCGGGCCAAGGTGGGAGGAGCAGGCCCCAGTGACCAGCCAGGCAGGGTCCCTGGCGGGGGGCTCAGAGCCCACCCATCCCAGGTCCTCAGCTTCAAGCCAGGTGACCATGGGCTGCTATGCTCCAGAAAATGTCCTTGCTTCCAAAGGGAAGACAAAAGACTCAGACTACATTAGAGGCAAAGAATATGTCCTGAGCATATTTTGACTCTATTTTGTGAGTTACTGTTGCAGGAAGGTCTGGTTCTGCCTCATGAGGGCAGAACATTCTGCGGGCCGCTTTGCTTTCCATTCACGCCTTCATTAATTCAACAAGCCCTTTCCGCCTGGTGGAGAGACAGCAGTGGGCAGGGCAGGGACCCTGCTCTCCGCCAGGCAGAATCCCAGGACAGGAAGACTTCCTGGAGGAAGGAGCCAGTCGATTGAAGCCTGAAGGGCAGGTAGCGAGGTCGGAACATTTGCGGCACAGAGGAGATGTAGGAAGGCGTAGGCTGGAGGGGCCTCAGGAGCCTAGCCAGCCTCAGTGGGTCTGGACCTCGTCCTAAGAACAATACAGAGGGGCTCTTGACTCAAAGACACGTCAGGCGAGCCTGTTTGCTGTCTCCAAATGACGGGGCTGACCACAGCTCTCCTACCTTCTAGAATTCCATTTCCAAGGCCACTCGTCTCCTGGCTGTGTCCTGCTGAGACTGGGCTCCAGGAGCAGGTACGAAGTTCTGGACAGAAATCCCCTAGGCAGCGGCACCCTACTGACCCCCAGCCTGCTCACTGAGGCCTAGGGGACACAGGTGTGTCCCCACCAGGGGCTCTTCTGGCCCGGGCCAGCCCCTCCTCAGGACCTCACAGCTGGGCCAGGCTCCAACTCCAGCCACCTGCCTGCCTTCCCAGGCCTCTCCCCAGGATGGAGAAAATGCCCCGTTGGCCCTGGGTCTCTGAATGTGGGCAAGGAGGAGTGGGGGAGGGGAGGGGAAAGAGCGGGTCTGAGAGAACCGGATGGGCGGACGGAAGGCAGGGTCACACACACGCCATTAAATGCCCCCCCCCCTTGGAGGGCCCCTTGTCAATGGCCAGAACTGTCACCATGTTGCTACAGGGAGATACCTGGACACATATGGTGACTAGGCTTACTCCCTACCCTCCTCCAGTCAAAGACAAGTCTGCAGACTCTGGGGAACAAAGGCAGGGGTGCGGGGTGCACGGGGAGGGTGGGCAGCAGCCCACCGGGGAAGGAAGGGACGCGTTTCTCCCCGGGAGGGCGGGCCCTGTCAGTGCGGTTGTCCGAGCAGGATCACGTCCCTCAGCTGTGCCAAGTCCCAAGACACTTGGAGGGAGGCCTGCATGGGCATCTCTGCCTCACTGGGCCCCAGCATCTCTCCCGAATTTCCACCCATAGTGTGGTGACAGTGAAACGGGGAACAGGGGCTGTACTGGGGGGCCTCTCAGTCACTCCCACGCCCGATACCCAGCAGCAGAAGTGACCCTGAGGAGACCCACCTACAGGAGCTCGTGCTCAGTGGGGACGGATGTGTTCAGGGGTGCTAGAATGTCACTGCGTCGCGGGGTCCCGAGGGCCGGCAGCCCCTCTGGAGGACACGCCTCCCAGGAGAGAGCCTCTGCCTCCCCTCTGTGCTTGCTCTGGGGAATGTTCTGTTTGTTTCCCTCTTGTTCCCGGGACATTGGACTCCGATTTGACCTTTTGTCTCCAATAATTCCTCCTGAACATATCTGCTCCTTCAGGCGACCTCAAGCCGAGCTGTGGGGCACAGCTGCCGGCCTCTATCTTCTGTTCAAGTGAGGGACGTGAGCGCCTGCCCGGCTTCCTACCTGCCCAGCTTGGGGCTGGGCCTTCTCTGCTCAGCCACTGCAGGAGGGGCCAGGCAAGAAAAACAAGAACGTGTGTCGGCTCGCTGGGCTGGGCTCTGTTTCCTGCCTGCAGCCCCATTTAGAGTGAAAACAGCTGGATTAAATCCCCAGTAAACAGGGACCGATGGCAGAGTGCAGCCTGCCAGCCAAGCACATTTCGGAGACAGACACAGCCAGAAGCTCGTTCAGCCGTGCAGGACGGACTTCAGTCCGTGACTATTGCACGAGGGAAAAGAACTGGGGGGAAGGAGCCCCACTTTGGTTTGTGCAGAGAGACGGCATCTTGCAGGCTGAAGGACAGGCAGGGAGGGGCGGGCGGGGCTCGGGGGTC
Source organism: Felis catus (assembly GCF_018350175.1). Classification (NCBI taxonomy): domain Eukaryota; kingdom Metazoa; phylum Chordata; class Mammalia; order Carnivora; family Felidae; genus Felis; species Felis catus. The sequence continues at coordinate 61,337,623 of NC_058382.1, read as the reverse complement.
AGGCATGTAGAAATTTCCAAAAAGCGGGAGGGGCCCCCCAAACGCATTTGCCGCAGTAGTGGGCAAAAAGGGCACATGGGGGTGTGTGAGAATCCCGCAAGCCTGAGGTCCCCGGTGCCTGACACAAGCGTGCCCCGCGTGCACACCTCGCGGTGACTCAGAACAGCACCGCCACCAAGCTGGAACCTTGAATCATTTAGAATTTTGTTCTAGTTTCGCAAAAGGCTCAGGGGAAAAACAGAGGGACGCTTCTTCTGGTTTGAATATTCTCTGGTCTAAGTGCTCCAGCTGCCGTCTGCTGTGGTAGAGAAGCAAGCTGTTCGGGCAGTTTCGTTGCTCAGGACAGTGGTAGAAACTACAGAACACGGAAACTAAGGCCTTAAAACTCGATGCGCTCCCTGTACCTTTTGTCCTGAAGCCGTAGGGGATCCGTGTTTTATGTGACGCGTGTGACTAAAGTCTGTTATTAAAAGTTACCACATTTAAAAACAGGGAAGGGAGAGGGGCTCAGTTCCGTGAGACCACCTGTGTCTGCCTGCCCCTGCCCCCCCAGCACCTTCCCCTCCCTCCGGAGCCCGGACACGGGCCCTGCCCACAGGGGGCGGATGACAGGAGCAGTCTTGAGTTCTGTCAGGCAGGCGCCTTAAGAGGGTCCAGAGCCACCCTGGGGATGTGGCTTGAGCTGTCAGAAAAGATGTTAGCGTTTGCTCTGCCCTCGAAGAGGAGCCTGCGTGTGGTCTGCTGGGGGGCAGGGGGGCTCGGGGACCCGAGCAGCTGTACCTCCTCCTGGGCACTCTGCTCCCGGAGCCCAGAACACCAGGTCAGACTCCAGACTCCAGGGGAGGGGTGCGGGGGGCAGGCGGCAGGGGCGTCGGCTCTCAGCACTTTCCCGCAGTGTCAGTGAGCTGCAGACAGCGGTTCCAACCTCGCCACAGCTCCGCCCGAGCAGGCAGGTGGCTGGAAGTGGGGTGACAGGGATCGATGCCACCATGAGCACCGGGGCCAGACAGTGAGGCCACCTCCTCACGTGCGGGAGGCTGACATCCAGGTTCTCCCCATCAGTCACTCCCGATCCAGCCGGAGTGGAGGCCTGCCGGGTCCCCAGCACTCCCTCCTCGCCTGCCCGACTTCTCATCTGTCCGGCCTCAGTTAGGCGACCCCACCTCCAGGAAGTCTTCCTTGCTGTACCATATATTCCCTCAAACTCCTGTTAGTGTGACAAGACCCCTAAAGACAAGAGCAGAATTTTTCTAATCACGATCTCATATCCAGTCCAGGCATATGCCCCAGAAATATTGGTAGGTAGACGGGTTGCTCACGGCTTTGGTTGCCCACTTTATCATGTGGGGGAATATCCGTGGTTTTTTTGTCCATCAAATGTCGAAAAGAGAGGGAGGGGCGTGGGAACCGGGTCTTCATCGCCGAGCTCTGTGCTACCGGTAAGGATGGGGTCGTGTCAGCCAGAGGGCTGTTTGGAAAGCTCGATACCCAACTACACGCGAACAGTTATTTCACGGAAACGGTAGCCCATCAAACCAGCGGGCTTTGAATAAGTTGTGTTGGGACGACAACTTAGTCATTCAAAAAAGGATCAGGTTGGAATTTATACCTCATGTTCTACAAACGCTGAGTAGATCAATGGCTTATATAATGGAGATTAAATCAGAAAGTACTAGAAGGACAGGCAGATTAACTGTCTGGAAGGCATTAGAGAAAATATTGATAAATTTCCTACATAGAACAAAATATTGCATGGCCAAAACACTGCTCGGGAGGATAAAAGACCAGTGACAAACTAGGAAAAAATATTTTTAATATATATTTTTAATGTTCATTTATTTATTTTTGAGGAACAGAGAGAGAACCCCAAGCAGGCTCCTCGCCATCAGCGAATGGGGGCTCAAACCCACGAGCCGTGAGGTCATGACCTGGTCAAAGTCAGATGCTCGGCCCACCGAACCACCCAGGCGCCCTTAGAATCGCTTTTTAAAAGTAAGCAGTCTTGGGGCGCCTGGGTGGCTCAGTCGGTTAAGCAGCCGACTTCAGCTCAGGTCATGATCTCGCGGTCTGTGAGTTTGAGCCCCACGTCGGGCTCTGTGCTGCCAGCTCGGAGCCTGGAGCCTGTTTCGGATTCTGTGTCTCCCTCTCTCTGACCCTCCCCCATTCATGCTCTGTCTCTCTCTGTCTCAAAAATAAATACACGTTAAAAAAAATTTTTTTTGGGGCGCCTGGGTGGCGCAGTCGGTTAAGCGTCCGACTTCAGCCAGGTCACGATCTCGCGGTCCGGGAGTTCGAGCCCCGCGTCAGGCTCTGGGCTGATGGCTCAGAGCCTGGAGCCTGTTTCCGATTCTGTGTCTCCCTCTCTCTCTGGCCCTCTCCCGTTCATGCTCTGTCTCTTTCTGTCCCCCCAAAAATAAATAAACGTTGAAAAAAAATTTAAAAAAAAAAAAAAATTTTTTTTAAATAAAAGGAAGCAGTCCAACAGGAAAATGGACAAAGGACACAAACCAAAGATGACAGAAAAAAAAAAATCCCTTGAACATCTGAGTAAAATGCTCAACCTCACTCAGAATGAGGGAAAGGCAAATTAATCCCAGATGCTGTTCTCCTAACGAAAATGGTGAAACTCTAAAAGTTAATTGAAATCCAGGCTGCATTTGCCCGTCGAGCGAGCAGCCCCACTTTGGGAAATTCACCTTGCTGAAATTCATTCTGCCACGCGCACACAAGGTGCTGTTTGTAAGAGGAGAGTCAGACCAGCCAAAGCTCCCGTCTAGAACCACCCGGAGCCCATCGTTCCTCGAGAGGCCGCGGATCAGCTGGGCCCAGCCTCGCGCTCCTTCTGCCCCCCTGGTGTCAGCCGGGTCGTTTCTATGGCTGCCTTCTGGGGCTTGGCTGGGGCTGGCATGTCCTAGATGCCTTCATTCTTCTGTGTCCGGCCTTAGCTGGGCGGCCCGGTGACTGAGGCCTGGCGGGGCCTCTTTCCCGCAGGATGGCCCGGGGCTCCTAGAGACCAGCGGCAGTACCTTCTACAATGACACGGCCTCGCTTCTGCCACAACCTGTTGGTCCAAACAAGTCACACGGCAGCCGTGGTACAAGGAGAGGACAAGCGTCGTGCGTGCAGAGGCGGGCAGTGATTTTCTGCAGTCGCCTCTGGAGACGACCTACCACATTTTGAGAGCAAACGAGTAGAGACAGCCAATGTCCGCCCGGAGGGGTGGTTACAACGACAGCACAGGTATTCTATACCGTATTTAATAAGTGTGGGAGGGGCGCCTGGGTGGCTCAGTTGGTTGAGCATTCGACTTCGGATCAGGTCATGATCTCGCAGTTTGTGAGTTTGAGCCCCGCATCGGGCTCTGTGCTGGCCGCTCGGAGCCTGGAGCCTGCTTTGGATTCTGTGTCTCCCTCTCTCTCTCTGCTCCTCCCCTGCTCATGCTCTGTCTCTCTCTGTCTCAAAAATAAATAAAACGTTAAAAAAAATTAAAAAAAAAAACAAGTGTGGGAGCTCTCCAGGTGCCGGTGTGCAACAACCTCCTGGATTTGTTCACACGGCGATGCACACGGGGGAAAGGAGACACATTTGTGATTGTTGGCACCTACCAAAGCCCAGCCGGGCCACACAACACGCAGTGACAGCGGCTACCAGGGGGCGATGTCCCCAGGCATAGCTTGCTAAAACTGCTTTCTAAAAAATGTCTTTAAGGTGTCCATTTGTTTGTTTATTTTTAATGTTTATTTATTTCTGAGAGAGAGAGAGAGAGAGAGCAGGGTAGGAGCAGAGAGAGAAAGAGAGAGAACCCCTAGCAGGCTCCACACTGTCAGCACAGAGCCTGACGTGGGGCTCAAACTCACAAACTGTGAGATCATGACCTGAGCTGAGGTCAAGAGCCGACGCTTAACCGACTGAGCCACCCAGCCACCCCCCCACCCCCACTATTTATTTTTAAGTCAACTCTACCTGCAACGTGGAGCTCGAACCCACGACTCCGAGATCAAGAGTGTTATGCTCTACTCACTGAGCCAGCCAGGTGCCCCTACAACTGATTTCTTTGTACCGTGCGAGGATATTACTGTACTCACCATTTACAAGAACCCCATTTTAAAAATTATATAAGAATCGTGGTCGGGGACGCCCGGGTGGCTCAGTGGGTTAAGCGTCCGACTCTTGATTTTGGCTCAGGTCATGATCTCATGGTTCGTGGGATCGAGCCCTGCATCAGGCTCTGCGCTGACAGTTCAGAGCCTGCTTGGGGTTCTCTTTCTCTCTCTCTGCTCCTCCCTGGCGTGCACCCACACACTCTCTCTGTCTCTCAAAATAAATAAATAAACATGAAAAAAATCGTGGTCTTAGGACAGCGCACACACGGCCACCCTCTTCTGCTGAGAACAAGGGAGGCGGGCCCCACGCGCCTGCCTCCTGCACGACAGGATCATCACCGGTGCCTGAGCCGGCAGCATTTTGTAACAGGAAACCAGCGCTATGAAATCAAACACACTCAGTCGTTGCTGAAATGACCACACCTCGTCCTTGCTTAGAAGGGGTTCCGGATAGGCCGTCTAGTCAGTCATCCTCAAGAAAGAGCCATATTCTCATTTCAGCCAGAGGTCAGTCCCTTCCTCCCCTCCAGAGCAGATTCCTTCCCCGGGGGACGGGTGCCGGGAGGCTCGTCTGCACTCCTGTTCCATCATCTGACCCCAAATCCAGCCCAACCCCAGCTACCCAGCTGCAAGCCCAGAAGTGGGCTGGGCTTTCCTGGGGCTTTCCAGGGCCAGCTGGGGCTTTCCTGAGCCAGCCTGGTGGGTGGGCCAAGTTTCCCAGGGATAGGCCGCCAGGCAGAGTGGGGAGGATTGCATGGTGAGTGGGGGACTCAGACTGCTGCAGGGCGTGTCCAGGGGTTCTGTTCTCCTCCCCTGGGGTGACAGAGAGCATGGGGGTGTGGAGGTGGGAACCTCAGACTCGCTGCTGCCGGAGGGGATCATTCACACTCCCGAAGTCCTGACCACCATAATGAGATGTTTGCTCTGGGGTCTTCACATAAGACGAACAAGGGTCACCTCACCCCTTTCAGCACACTCCCCCGGTGGGCTGCGTCAGTAAATGGTCCTGAAATACTTTTTTTTTTTAATGTTCATTTATTATTGAGAGATACAGAGCATGAGCAGGGGAGGGGCAGAGAGAGGGGGAGACACAGAATCCGAAGCAGGTTCCCAGCTCTGAGCTGTCAGCGCAGAGCCCGACGCGGGGCTCCAACCCACAAACCGGGAGGTCATGACCTGAGCCGAAGTCGGCCGCCCAACCGACGGAGCCCCCCAGGCGCCCCGCTCCTGAAATACCTTTGACTGATGCCATTACGTTGTCTATGTTTGGGATGTGTTCAACTTTGGGAGTCAACATTTAAAGCTCCACTTTTCCATCTTGCCCTGTGGGGGCTCTGTCCACGTGGCTTGTCCTTCAGACCTCAGCACAAACTATAATGGGAATGGCCCTCGTCCCAGAAGCGCCCCTCCCACCCCCCTGCCACCCGCCGCCCTGGTCCTTGAATAGGCTTCCTCCTCCTCCCCAAGACCTTGGCCCGTGCTATTTCCTCTACCTGACAGGCTGTCCCCCAGCCTGCGGCTCGGCTCTCCTGGGGTGGACTCTAGAACTGGGGCAACATTTACCCGCTTTCTGCCTCAATCTCCTCGCCTCTGAAATGGGGGAGGGGGTAAGAGCGTCTGCCCGAAGGGCCGCGGTCTGGGAACTCGTTGGGTGGCAGAGCTGTGCCCCACACCGGGTGCAGCTCTTGTCTCAGACCGGGGCCCCGACAGGATTCCACCCAAGGCCTCCCTGAGATGTGGGCGCCCAGCTGGCGTCCCGGCCAAGTCACAGCTTGTTCAGACGCTAACCAACCACAGCACAGCGTTTTGGAGCGCTGCTGCCTCGGACCTCAGTCCCGGCACGAGGTGCAGGCAGGTAGTCCCCTTTGCGGGACTTGCCACGACCACGGCGGGTGGGCACGCACGAGCGTCGAGCCAGCCGTGACTCCGGCCACAGCCCCCACTTCCAGAAGGAAACTGGCGGGCTGCCTGCAGAGCCGAAGGCATGGAAGGAGCGTGGGCACCCAGCCAGCCCCAGGCGGCACAGCCGTGGGTCCACGGGCTCCCCATCCCTGCGGGGGCCTCCCAGGGCTCTTTACCTCCTGAGGGGTTGAAAGGACACTTCTGCTCGGAAAAGGAAGTCCGCGAATGATGGAGGCAAAGCCTGTGTGGGAGCTGGAGCGCCAGTCTGAGAAGGCCCCGCGCTTTCCAGCTCAGCGACACCCTCTGCCCCTGCTCGGGAACCAGCCGCGTCCTTGCGCCCCCCACCCCCCACCCCGCGGCCTTTGGGGTGCTTCGGCCCCTGCTCCTGCAGAGACAGCCCGGCCCCAGCCCCTCTCCCCTCCTCTCTGTGGTCGGCTGAATGGCGGCCTCAAGACGTCCACGTCCTAATACCCGTTTGTTGCCTCATTTGGCAAAAGGGGCTTGGCAGCCACGATTAAGGGTTTTGAGATGAGCGGTGACCCGGATTATCGGGGGGAGGCCGGTGGCATCAGGGTTTTATAGGAAGGAGGCAGGTGTCTCAGAAGGGGAGGTGTGGCCGTGGAAGCAGAGGTCAGACAGACCTGCGGAGACGGCTGGCCGTGAACGTGGAAGAGATGCCACGGGCCGGGGACGTGCTGCCCCCAGAAGCTCCGAAAGGCAGGAACAGACTCTCCCCCGGAGCCTCCCTGACCCTGTGACTCAACATCACAACATGGCTGCGCCTTCCCCGTGTCTATCAGTCTTTCCCGTGGAGGGGCGGCCCTGCGCCTGCCGAACCCTGGGGGGCCCTGCCGAACCCCAGGGGGCTCTGGGGGTACAGGGGCGAGACCCCCGAGAGCATCGCCGGGCTTCTCTGCTCCTCTCAGGGTGTCAGAGCCACAGAGAGACCATTCACTTTTACTTTCCGTTTTAATTATAAAATTAATGCATGGCGGGGGCGCCCCGGGGGGCTCAGTCGGTTACGCGTCTGACTCTTGATTTCAGCTCAGGCCATGATCTCACAGTTCCTGAGGTCGAGCCCCACGTCGGGCTCTGTGCTGACAGCTCAGAGCCTGCTTGGGATTCTCTCTCTCTCTCTGCCCCTCCCCAACTCGTGTTCTCTCTCAAAATAAATAAATAGACTTAGAAAAACAAACAAATAAATAACAAAATTAATACATGGATAGTTAAAATATGCAGGCAACACAGGGGGAGGTAAAGCCGCAGCCCTCCCTTGTGCATGATTCCAGAACATTCTTGTGGGACCCCACATGTGTTTCCTCAGGACCATATTATACTTGCTGCCCTCCATGTTGGGTTTTTTCACTTAATGCTCGATCTTTGACGTCCTTCCCTATCGACACTTAGACAGACTCACTGTAAACTCATGCTTTTGTACCAGTGAGCTCAGCTCATGATGCAGCTGGGCCTCCATTTTGAGGCCATGCCCTACCAATGGGCATATTCACAGTCATTCCCTATGACATCACTGGATATCTTAATACGGCTTTTTTTTTTAAATTGTGGTTTGAGGCCTAGTGGTGGATCATAAAATTAGTGAAACAGGCCCCGACTGGTATTTGAAAAAAAAAAGATTAGACTTGACTCGACTTGACTCGGCTTAACAGTGCCCAAGCATGTGACATGTGGAGCGAGTGTGTGTGCGTGTGTCTGGGTGTGTGTGTGCTTGCACGTCTGCTGGGTCTGAGGGGAAACTGTATTTCTTTTTTTTTAATGGCAGAATTTATTCTTTTTTTTTTTTTTTTTTTACATTTTTTAAATGTTTATTTCTGAGAGAGAGAGAGAGACAGAGCATGAGCGGGGGAGGGGCAGAGAGAGGGGGAGACACAGAACCCGAAGCAGCTCCAGGCTCCGAGACGTCAGCACAGAGTCCGACGCGGGGCTCGAATTCACAGACCGCGAGATCGTGAGCTGAGCCAAAGTCGGACGCTCCACCGACTGAGCCACCCAGGTGCCTCAGAATTTATTATTTCAAAAAATAAGGCTGAAATTGGAGAGCAGGACCAAACAATTTGAGGGAAGACCAGCGGTGGGAGACGAGTTGGGGATCAGGAAGTGAGTCAGCAGTGACAGAGTCAGAGCTGGGGCAGTGCTCTAGGTAGTCTGAACACGACAGGGTGCAGTGGAAGACAGCAGGAGAGATGAACAGTCACAACTTTGAAGACTGAGTAGGAGGCAAAGCCCAAAGTATATAGACCAGATTGGGGGGATTCAGTCTGAAGTGCTCACACATGTACCTCCATTAGGCAGTTAGAAATGTGGCATCCGAGGGGCACCCGGGTGGCTCAGTCGGTTAAGCGTCCGACTTTTGGTTTTGGCTCAGGTCATGATCTCGCAGTCCATGGCTTCGAGCCCCGCGTCGGGCTCTGTGCTGACAGCTCAGAGCCTGGAGCCTGCTTCGGATTCTGTGTCTCCCTCTCATCCTTCCCCTACTCATGCTCTGTCTCTCTCCATCTCTCAAAAAATGAATAAACGTTAAAAAAACAATAAAAAAAAAAAAAGAAATGTGGCATCCGAGCTGGAGCACAGACTGATTGTGAAAACAGCTTGTGGGTCACCCAGGCCTCGGTCAAACCCCAGCTTTATCATTTACTATCAGTGAGAGCCTGCACGAGAACTTTAACCCTGCTGAGTCAGTTTCCTCACTTGAAAATAGTGCTGAGGACACATGCTTCCCCGGGTTTGAGGAATGGGTTAAATGAGATAGTATACACAGCAATTAGCAAAGGGCCAGGCAGCAAAACAAGAGGTGCCTTTGTTATCACTATAGATGCAGAAGTCATCACAGTACAGACGTTGCCGAGGGTGTGGGGCCAGAAAGCTAAAGAGAGTCCAGGACCCCCAGCCAGAGAAGTGGGCAGAGGAAACAGAGGCAAAGACATGGGGGCCAGAAGTCAGAGTGCCAGGGGGAGCCTCAGGGAGGGCGTTTCCACAGCAGGAGGATGGACCCGCCTCTTCCCACTCCGCAGTAATCGAGGACGTGGGATAAAAGTTACCCCTTGCATTGGGCAAGTGGAAGTTGAGGAAACGTATTTCTGACTGTTAGAACTAAAAAGTGAATTCAGCAAAGTAGCAGGATCCAACACCAATGCACAAAACTCTGTGGCATTCTAGGCACTAACACGGAAAAACCTGAAAAGGAAATTACAAAAATAGTTTTATTTACAATAGCATAAAAAATACTTAGGAATTCGCTTAATGGACGTGCTAAAAGAGCTGTATGTCGCTGAAAAACATTAAAGCAGGCACAGGGGCGCCTGGGGGCTCAGTCGGTTAAGCGTCCATCGCTCCATTTCAGCTCATGATCTCACCGTTCGTGAACTTGACCCCGCGTCCGGCTCTGCGCTGACAGCGTAGAGCCTGCCTGGGATTCTGTCTCCCTCCCTCTCTCTCTGCCCGTCCCCCACTAGCGAGCACACTTTTTGTCTTTTTCTCTCCCCAAATAAATAAATAGACGTTTAAAAAAAAAAGTCAATTTAGTTTTGAGAGAGAGAGAGAGCCAGCATAAGCAGGGGAGGGACTACACAGAGGGAGCACGCCGTCAGCACAGAGCCTGATGCAGGGCTCGAGCCCGTGAACCTCGAGGTCACGACCTGAACCTAAATCGACAGTTGGGCACCCAACCAACCGAGACACCCAGGCGCCCCAGGAAATGAAATCACCATCTTAAAGAGGTATCCGCACGCCCGCGTTGACAGCAGCATTATTTACAGGAGCACCTTCTGCTTGCACACGCGTGCACACCGCTGGGGCCTCAAAGATTGTCCGCGTTCAGTGCCTCACCGGTGTGAGGGAATCTGTGCAGGGCAGCGGTTTGTATGTCGGGAGGGACGAGCCGAGAGCCAAGAGCACCTATCTGCACCCCTGCCTCCCCAGGATGAAGGGCTAAGGCCCCGAGAGACCATAGTCAAAACCCCACAAAGTCGGGGTCCTAACACCACCGCAGGTGTGCACCAGCCTAGCGCTAAGAGCGCTCCCCGGGCACTGGGCCACAAGAGGCAGGAGCCACCGTGTCCCTGGTCTTTGGCCCACCGCTGAGGGTGGCCAGGCTCCCGGCTGGACCACCCTGAGCGGAGACTGTCCAGGCCGACCCTGCGCGGGGCCCCAGGCCTCCAGGAGCTTCCACAGAGCACCGGGCAGGAGGGAACCCTGGAGGAAAAGTACCCAGGCGTGTGCAGCCACTGCCGGCCTTCCCTCCGGCTTTCCCAGGGGAGAGTTTAGGCCAGGCCCCGCTGCTGCAGCTGAGGAGTCAGAACGGGCAGACTCCTCCTCCTCGTGACCGGGCCACGCGGGCCTGGCAGGGCTGAGCCGGGCACCCAGGGCCGGGCCGTGGCTGGCAGAGAGCCCGCTCTGCTCCCAGGATGTGACTTCCCCGTGTGGACGTCACGCCGAGAAGTCTTCCGAGGTGACGTCAACTCGGGTACGTGTACGTGGAGAGACGCACATCTCACAGCCCAGAGCGAGACCCAGCATCCCCTTGCCTCCCCCACGCATACCTCCTGTCCTTGAACTTCATGTAAACGGACCACACAGTATGAATCGCCTCACGTCTGCCTCCATTGCCTGGCCGCCCCGCACGCATGTGCACAGGCGGGGGGGATGTATAGGCTTGATCCTCGGGGCGAGGACCGGGCAGGTGTCTATCAGACAGCCCTGAAAGTCCTCCACCGTGGACGAGGTGCGTGGTCGGTCCTTGTGGTCCGGACACTCCTGTCTCCGATGTTCGGTGTCTCGCAGGCCCTCTGGGGGTCCAGCCGTCCGGGAGCCAGGCCCCTGCTGCGGGCGGGGTGGCCAGCCCCGAGTGCTCCCTCCGCGGCCTCTGAAGGCAAACGCACCAGCCGCCAGGGCTGAGCTGAGGCCGTCAGGGGTGCGAGCTCAGCCCTGGGGCCCCGCGGCCGGGCCTCTCACCTCAAACGAATGAGGCAGCGGCGCCTCCCGCTCCCGGGCGGCCACGCGAGGCCTTCAGCCGGTGCCAAGTCCGCGGCAGGCTCGACACAGCTTGTGGGCACGGTCCCGGCTGCCAGCCTCCTGCCCGGCTGTGCGTCTCCCCCTCCTGTCCCGTGCCCAAGCCACTCAGTGCCCCTCTGCGGAGGAGCCGCACGACGTCAGCGGGGCTGGCTGGGAACAGAGTCCTCCTTCCCTCCCGACACGTGGGAGGGAGTCTCCCGCGGGGCAGTCCTTCATCCAGCACCGCGCCCCGCGGGCAGAGCCAGACAGGCCACACTGGCCAGGCCGACCAGACCACGGGGCCATCTGGCCTGACGCACAGCCACACGGTCGGTGTTCGGGCTTCCAGAGAGCTCCCGGGGCGTGGCCGCGGCCCTCAGCCTCGGGGACCCCGGGGGTGTGGCCGCAGCCGGCCCCCCACCCTGCCTCGGCCGGGCCGTAGGCTAAGCGGTGCCCTGCCCTTGCCAACAATCCACTGCTGTGGGGAGTTCCGGGTGTAGCCTCCTTCCCGGCGAGCCCGGACACCTCGCTGTGCAGGGGCGGGTCCCCTGCTGCCCACAAGGAAGGGCCCCCCCGGAGCCGGATGGGGATGAGTCTTGTGTTCGGTAACCCGCGCGTGCCGCTCGGGCCACAGATTCTCTGACGCCAGCGAGGCTGTGCAGCGTTGAACGTGGACACGCTTCGAGGCCCCAGTGTCAAGTGTGTGCATGCACAAGGTGCTCCATGACGCCCCCAAAGGCAAGGGCAGGACCCAGATGTCCACCGCTGGGCAGTGCGCCACAGACCCGTGAAAGCCTCTGTGGGAGGAGCTGGGCACGGGCTCACTCAGGGTGTCTGCCTATGATGGCAGGTCACAGCCACTGAGACGGGACGACGAGGAATCCCGCGGGCTTCTGTCGGAGGGTCACCCTCAGGCCATCAGAGCGATGCTGACGCGGAAGAGCTGGGGTCCCTGTGTGGCACCCGGGCTGCCACCGTTGCAAGCCTGTCCTGTCCTTCCCTTCCTCTCGGGGAGGCCCTAGGTCCCCCGCTCCGCGCTGCCCACGCACGCCGTCCTCGGGCGTGCACCATGGGGGTCCTAGCGCCTCCTCTCTGGCTGTGGACACAATCAAGGGCGTCGGCAGATGTGACGCGTGTGGGCAGCACAGTCCTGTTATGAAGCAGCACTCACCCCAGTGGCGGTGGTTCTCCTCTGGTGCAGAATAAGCGTGTGAATATTCACGGAGAGTCGGTGGGGGAAGTCCCCAAGGTGTTCCCATGGCTGCCGTGGGGGTGGATGTGCTGGTGATTTTTGTCATTATTTTTGCTTACTTAGATTTTCTAATTTCCACAAAGAACATAAATTGCCTCTGTTAGAAGAAGAGAAAATCTTTATGCTCAGTAACGAGGTCCAAGACCCAGAAGGAGAGGAAGACAAGACCCACCACACTGAAGGCAGTCCTGGGGCCTGAGGCAGGCCCTGGCCAGCAAGCAGGGAGAAAAGACAGAATTCAGGAGCCGGGAGAGAGCTTCTGACGGTCCCACACAGGGGGCAGGGCTCCCAGCAAGGGGCTCCGTGAAGTCACTGCCACAGAACTTCCTCGCTTCCGCTCGTCGGCTCTCCACTTACGCCACCTCTTCAGGGAAGTCTTCCCGGACCACCAAGCTTGAGCCCGCTGCCCCTTCCGAGGTTTTGTCTACAGCAACACCCATGACAATGACGGCATTTTCCAGAAGCTTATTTGATGCGAATGCTGAGTGCGTTAGGCCCTGTCACATGGATGATTGAAGTTTCTCTCTCACATTCAAGAAATTCAGTGGTGGTTGTTTTAGGACCGTGTCCAGGAACTGGGCCCTCCTGTCTTTTTAATCTTGGCGGTATGGCTTCTACTTCCAAGTTCACCTGTGGTGCAAGACGGCTGCTGACCTCCAGCCATTACATCTCGATCCAAGCCATGGGAGCTCAGGGAGGGGAGAAGCACACCCGTAGCGCATGCCTCTCTTCCTCACGCCATGAGCTAAAGTGTAGTCGGGGAGCCACAGCCAGTGCCAAGGGACGGGTGGTCTTTATCAGGACAACTGTGTGCCCTGCTGGCATCTGGGGCCTTGTCACCACAGGAGAGGAGAGGACGAGCATCAGGTGGCCCCGAGTATCTGTGTCCCATGGACCGGACACTCCCCTCGGTAGGCACGGCAGAGGAGGCAGCCTGCCTCAAGTGGCCTCCCACAGCCGCCCCTCGGCACATGGTCACGGCCGGCCTGTGTCACCTGGACGGAATGCCGAGCTCCTGTGTTCTTGCTGTTGGCACGCAGCGGGCACGTAATAAATGTTTGCTGTTCCACCAGGGGGACGGCGGGAAAAAGAAATGCCCGAGGTGAGTAGGGTACCAGGGCTCCCGCGACCCACGGTGGCCGTCAGCCCGGCCGGCCCCACCCGGCTTCGGGACACAGAGAAAGGGCGGGGGTGTGAGGCCCGAGCGTGCGTGCTGCTGGGAGCTCAGAAAGACGCTTCGCTAAAGCAGCTGAGGACAGAGATGCCCCCCCCCCAATGTGTACACGCTCACACACGAGCCAACGGCCGGGGACCGCGGCTCGGGCCCCTTAGAAACAGCGCCAAGGCCCCGCTCGGGACTCGCTCCACGGCCCCAGCTGTGCTTACTGAGCCAAGTGGCTTCACTTGTCTGAGCCTGGCCCCCTTCGGGGAAATGGCACTCATGAGAGGCGGCCACCTGGTGAGGACCCGGGCCAGTAGAATGTCCCCTTCCCGGGGGCCCCGTGGTAGTGGCAGGCCTTGACGGGAGGAAGCGGCCGGCCCCAGGCGAGGGCTCCAGGGGCTCCTGCCCGGGGCACGCGTCAGTGCAGTGGGAGGAGGGGCGGGGAACAAGGAAATCGGTGTCGCCCACGGCGCCCGGGTGCCACGTCTGGCAGCCGGCTGCCGCCCCCACACCAATTACAAGCACTTACAGTCCCGGCCTGTGCTTCTCCTCAGCAGCGGAAGAAAGAACAGCCTTGATGCCCAGCTGCCCCTGTTCCCACCCCTCCAGCCCACGGTTCTGAGACCCAGAGGGCGGGCCCTGGGGTGGGGGAGTCTGACCCAGAGTCCTTAGCCTCTGAGGCCCAGCCTGGGCTCTGTGGGGGAGGGGCAAGCTTATAATCAGAGAGATGGGCTTTGGCACAATCGTCCCCCAGAACAAGAGAGAGAAGCCCAGCTCCTGTGCAAAACTGCCGTTCGTTTACTGAACAGGCATTTTGCTCCGAGGCCTGTGCGCCACCCATCCGTCCTCACAAGCCCCACGTGAAGAGGGTGTGTCAGTTACCTGCTGCCGCGTAACAGATGATACCCAAACTTGGTGGCTTAGAACGACAACAAGCATGGATGCATTCAGACCGTTTCTGCGGTTCCGGAACACAGGGGAGGATGGGCTGGGGGGTTCTGGCTCAGAGCCTGCCCTGTGGATGCAGTGGGGGTCTCAGCCAGGCTAGAGGAGCCCACGGCACACAGCCAGCCAGTCGTGCGTGCTGTTGGCTGGGGCCTCGGTGCCACGGGGGCCGCTTGGGCTTCTTTGCAGCTTGGCCACTGGGTCCCAAGCACCGGTGTCTCAACGAAGCAAGGCAGCAGAATGTGGCATTTTCATGACCGAGCCTTAGAGGGCTACATGGGACCCCAAGCCTTCCCGGGTGCCCGGAGAAGGGACGCTCACCCCACCTCTCAGTGGGAGGGGCCGCCAAGGAATTCGAGCCGTCACACACCCGTGTGACAGATGACGAGGTAACTTGTCCAGGCGTCCAGTCCGACTCGGGGCCAGTGCCCGAGCAGCTAACACTCTGTCTGCAAATCCCAAGTCCTTCCTCTGACGAGGGGGCGGTTCCAAAAGTAAGTGTCCTGGAGGCAATTTCTGAAGGAAGCCTAGCCCGGGGTGGCTCCCGCCGTGGGGTCCCCGGCCCATGCACACTTTCTGGTTCCGATGGCTGAGGAGACCCAGGCCTGTGCTGTTATGAGCCAAGAGCGAGGCGCTGGCAGGCTTTCGGTCCACGTTCCCTCCCTGGAAGCCTGTCTGGAGTCCAGGGCCAGATCTCACATCCCTTGATGGAAGATGTGTGGAAAGACATAAATCCTGGAATTGCCTGGAGCTGGTGGGTCCTTAACCGTGACCCTGAGCAACTCACTTAACTGTTCTGGACCCTGCTTTTCTCGTCTGTGCGATGGGCGTATTTGCCATCTCTCTGGGCCGGAATCTTGGGGTGGCACTCGATGGAAACCCAGCTCCAGCTGTCTCGGTAGAGAGGGAGCTCACAGGGCCACTTCTCTGGCCCGCCCATTTGTGTCAGCTTTGTCCCCAGGTAGGTCCAGCCCACGAGGTGGCAGAGTGGTCACCAGCTGTTCCTGGCTCCCATGCCACCAGCTCAGCCACTCAAGGAAAACCAAAGGTCAGCAAAAGTCCCAGGACGGAGTCCCATTAGCCGGCTCAGGCCTAGGAGGAGGTTGGGCTCTAACTGGTAAAAATCCCTGCGTCCTGTCGGCTGATCTGGTGACCCCGTCCTGACCCTACCTCCTCCGACAGGTGCCCAGCTGAGTCTGCCCGCTGGCCAGGCCCCATGCCCACAGCCTCCTGCCTCCCTCCAGTCCAGGAGGGGATCCTCCATAGGCCTCCCACCCCCCCCCCCACTGCCCGCCCCCAGCTGCTCCCTGCTTCCTGTTGGCCGGAGAAGAAAGGGCAGAGGGGAAGGGTGGAGGGTAGAGGCCGGGCCTCACGCCTCCGCTCCCTCCCCACCTCACCTGTTCTGGGAGTGGCTACATGTCTGCTAAGGCATCAGCAGCAAGATGACACCCTTCCTCCACTGCCCTGCTCGCTGGCCCAGAGCCACTGCCCGCCCCTGCTGCCTTGGGGCTGTGCGCAGACCCCCTCCACTTCTCCTTAGCCGGCTCTCTGTGCATTTTGTGCCCCCGGGGGTCGGAACCGACCAACTTCCCTTGGCCTCACCTGAACCGTCTGAGGCTTTCTGCCACTAAAGCAGTCCAGTCATAACAGGACTCAGTGGCTGGGTCAGGACACAGCTCACACACCCTCCCGTCTTGGGGCCCACAGCCTCCCCCACCCTATGGCCCTGCTGTCTCCCAGTGTAGATGGAGGGGGCTGTTTCTCCGGTGTCCTCTCCATCCCCAAAGAGACCAACATCGTCCCTTCCGGAATTCAGCAGTAGCTAAGTTACCATGGCAAAGCCTATTATCTCTCCCTAACAGGAGATGAATCAGAAGCTAAAAATAGGTCTCTAGAGTGAGTGGGTGGATGGATGGATGGACAGATGGATGGACAGGTGGACGGATGGATTGGTAGATAAATGAGGGCGAGAAGGGTGGATGTGTGGGGGGAAAGATAGATGGATGGATGGACAGGTGGATGGATGGATGGATGGATGGATGGAGGGATGGAGGGAGGGATGGGTGGACAGACGGATGGATTGGTGGATAAATGGAGGGCGAGAAGGGTGGATGTGTGGGGGGACAGGTAGATGGATGGACGGAGGGATGGAGAATGGGTGAGTGGGTAGGAGAGAATAGATTCAGGGTCAGGATAGTTTTGTGTTTTTTTTTCCCCGGACAACATATTCCAGGGGAAATCTCAATCAGAAGCCCACCCCCAGAGGGCCCGGAGGCTTTGACAGGTGGTGCTCCTTCTCTGACAGAGTGTGTAGCATGGAGCGCATAGTAGGTCCTTGTAAAGTTGAGTTGCAAGTTCAAGGCACCTGGGTTCCTGCCTGGTGGCCCCTCTCCACCTGGGCCTGGCTGATTCCAGGCAGTGGATCAGGGGGAGGAGCAGCACTGCCTCCTGGCATTCTCGAGCGGCTCATCCAGGAAGGACCCAGAGAACCTGAGTCTAGAGACCCCCTGTCCCAGGGTGGGGGCTGGGAGGGGGCAGTAAAGGCACAAAGCACTTCGAGAACAAGATGACACTTTATTATGCCTAAGCCCCCACCTGCGGACCCCAAGGCCTGGGTGCTGAGCTGGGGGAAGCAACAGGGGAGGAAGGCAGGAAGAAAGAGGAATCTGACTGGTCAGGAGCTCTGGGGGCACCCCGGTCTCCCCCACAGCTGGGATGCAGGCTGCGGGCCCCTCCTTGTGAGAACCAGATGCGAAGCAGGAACCACCCCCCACCCCCATCCATAAGCTTCCCTTCGCGTTGGGCTGAGCTGCTGGGGCCTCCTCCTGCTCTCTCAGGGAACCCTCCCCACCCCCTGACCCTACACCTGCCTGGCTGGGGCAGGGCCAGGCATGGGGGGCTACCACCCGCACCCCACACCTTCGACTCCTGTTTCAGGGTTCCCCGGGCCTGGATTTGTTCAGCCTTCAGCCTTGGGGGCCCCTAGAGGCTGGTCTGGGCAGCAGGGTCACAGGAGGGTTAGAGGTGGGCCTGGGGGCGGGGTACAGGAGGGCTCTGGAACGTGGGCGGGGGAGGGCCTAAGGCACCCCAAGGGTGCTTGAGACAGAGACTGGCCGCACTCCTGGCTGCCCTGCCCTCTCGGGGCCAGCGTCGTGGGTGTGGGTGCCGAGGCCTCTGGGAGGCAGCTCCCTGTAGCTGAAGTATTCCACCACCTGCCTGGGCACCTCAGCCAGCACGCACTTGGCCAGCGCCGCCGGGGACGCCTTCAGAGCGGGGACAACGTGGTTACGTCACAGCTGGGGGCCCTCCAGACCCTCTTGCCCCCGAGCTGCTCAAACCCCAGCGTCACCCTCTAGCGGTGGTGGAATCTGTCCCAGTGGCCGACCAGTAAGTCGCCTGGTGGCCAGGCGAGCCTTTGTGACACCCGGAGTGTGAGGTTGCCCTGCGCACAGCGCTGGCATGGGGTGACCTCGGACGGGCTCCGGGCACCGTCCTGAGTGGGGCCCTTGCGCCCCCAGGGCCCTGCCACCCCTCCAGGCACACAGTCAGAGGCAGGAAGGAGGTGGGTTGTACCCATCCCCCGTCCCGTAAAGCCCCGTGAGTGTGTCCACTGGCCGTGAACTTCCTTCGTGTGTCTGTCTCACAAAGGGTCTGAAAGTGCTAGAAACTGTGTGGTGCCCTCCCGGGAGCCCACCGTGCCGCCCTCTCGCGTATGTGTAGGCTTGATGTTTTCAAAATAGGAAGGTTTCTAGCTGCTCAAAAGTGGCCGAAATCCTGCTCACGACAGGAGCGGGGGAGCGGCCTGGGAGCCTGGCAGCTCCCCGGAAGGCAGACCTGTGACCCCCACCCCTGGAAGGCAGGCCTGTGACCCCCACCCCCCGAAGGCAGGCCTGTGACGCCCCCACCAGCACTCACGCTCTTGAGCTCCCGGAAGGGAACAAACTGCACGATGTCGCGGAGCGCCGGCTCGCCCCTCGGGGAGCGCAGGACGCCCTCGTCCCCGTCCAGGGTCTGCATATCCGTGAAGTCAGCGTTGCCCACCCCCACGATGATGATGGACATGGGCAGGTAGGAGGCGCGCACGATGGCCTCCCGGGCATCCGCCATGTTGGTCACCACTCCGTCAGTCAGGACCAGCAGGATGTAGTATTGCTGGGGACGCAGGGACAGAGTGGGCACGGGCCACCCCCCACCCCTTCCTCAGGCCCTTGGGGGTTGCCTGGGGGCCCTTCAGGGCCAGGTGTCCCCCCGGGGCGACCCCACGTCCCCCGGCCAGCTCTCCCCTCCCCCAGCCGCCCGGAAGCCACCGCAGGCAGGCCTCGCTGCTGGTTTCCAGGCTTTTCGGAGATTGTTGTTTGCTAAAGGGCGATAGTCACAGTCACAGTACAACTTGAGCTCATGCCCCCCTCTGTGCCCGATGCTTCTCATCTCCCAGCGCCCCCTCCCCTGGCCTCAGCCTCTTACAGATGGAGGGGCTGAGCTGGTGGAGCCTGGGTCCGAACCCAAGCCTGAGGCCGGAGAAGGAGCGACCTGATGGGGCCTCCTACACCCTGTAGGTGGCCCGGGGCCCCAGGAACAATTGAGAAAGGACAACTCTGGTACAGCTGGGCCCGGTGCCCTGGGCGCATCTGCACAGACGGACCGGGTCTTGTTTCAAATAAAAGTCCATTTCCATTGTTAAAAAAACAAAACAAAAACAAAACAGAACTACTAAAAATCCGGACAGGAGAAGACATAAAGGAGAAGAAAGAACCACCCGGCCCAGTGGGCGCTGGCCCTACACCACCACTTGAGGGAAGGACCAAGGGCAATCCCACGGGGGTCCCTGCCACCCAATCCCCGCTCCCCCTCTGAGCCCCAGACCCGTGGGACGAGTGGCCTTGTACTCGGCAGTCTCCCGGCAGGACTCAGCCCAGCCCTCAGCCCCACATAGGCGGCCCCTCCTCGGCAAAGCCCCCACGCCCTCCTCCTGCCCCCCAGCCTCGGTCCAGGGCCCCCTAAGACCTCACAGCCCCGAGCTTTGCCAGCTACTCAAACGCTGAGCTCCGTCACCCCCCCCCCCCCACCAGAACGGCAGATTTGCTCTGAGGCCCCCGAGCTCGGGGCCTCCAGGGCTGGGCAGTGGGTGGCTGTGGCCCGGCCCCAGGAGGCTGTATCTGCCTTGGAAAGAAGGGACCCTGCTTTCCCTCAGGACGGAAAGAGAGAAGAAAATCGGGTGGTCCCAGGTCACACCTAGCACCTACGCACAGTATCAGCGCTGCTCTGAGAGGGGGTCTAACAGCCCACACAACCCCGTGAAGCATCTCGGTTAAGATGCAGGCTCTGACGGAGGGGAGAAGCAGACGTGGGTGCCTCCTGGGGACATTCCTGTCACCTCGGGGGAAGCCTGAGCCCTGTTCACGGGAATCAGACGACAAGAATGTGGTGAATGCCACCAAGGGACACGGTGAGCAGAGTCCAGACCAGGAGACCTTACGGGACACACAAGCCGGCTGCGCGGTGCGGGAAGCTGGTGATGGGCAGAGTGGGGAGGGGAGGGGTCCACCAATCGCACAAGGGGCCGTTTTAACCCTGCTCTGCCTGTGAAAACCACCAGGACATGAATTATCCAGCTGGACGTGCATATACCACCTAGGCATTTCATCCTAGGGGACCAACCTTGTCTTTCAGGGGAGACAGTGCATTGTAGCTATGTTTTATCTCTCTTCTGGGCATTCATAGCGATATTTGCAGACGAAGCTATGTATCTAGGACTTGCTTCAAACTAATATGGGAAGATGTCTGCTATCCTTGATTCCGGCCTGGATCCTGTGCCAGAAACATAGTGCTAGGGAATTATAATCGGGGAAGTTAATGAAATTGGAACATATCCCATAGATTAGATAAAAGTGCAGTAGCTAAGTTACATTTCCTGAAATTGATATTTGTGCTATGATTATGTAAGAGGATACAGGGATAGTAGAAAATACACACCAAAACACTAAGAGATAACCGGGCAAGAGGCTGCAGACTGTGGCTTCTGGGGGCTCTGTGCCTGGGAGAGAAAGTGTAAACTGTGGGGCTTCCCCAGCAGAGGATGAGAGACAGTCTAGCCGGAGTCTGGACAAGGGCAAGTCACGTGGTCAGGGTAAGGCTGAGGAACAACGCAGGTCAGGAGACCGGATCACCGGGCAGATCCGGGGACCACAGGCAAATGTGGACACATGGGGAAAGGCGTGCCATGGGAAGGGGGTCTGTTTCAATGCCTTGGGCTTGGAAGCTGAGCTGCGGTTGTGCACAGAATGTCCCTGCTGCTGGGGGCGGAGGCACCAGGAGGCCAGCAGCCAACTCTCAAATGGTTTGGAAAGAAAACAATAGTAGCATACACACATGGAGAGAGAGAGGGAAGGGGGAACCAGGTGGGAGGAAGGCAGGAGGGAAATGGAGGAAGGAAGAGGGGGGAGGGAAGGAGGGGGAGGGAGGGAAGTGGGAGAGAGGGGAGGGGGAAGGAGGGAAGGGGGAGAGAGAAGGAGGGGGAGGGAGGGAAGAGGGGAGAGAGAAGGAGGGGGAGGGAGGGAAGGAGGGGGAGGGGAGAGAGAAGGAGGCGGAGGGAGGGAAGGGGGGAGAGAAGGAGGGGGAGGGAGGGAAGGAGGGGGAGGGAAGGGAAGGGGGAGAGACAAGGAGGGGGAAGGAGAGAAGGGGAGAGAGAAGGAGGGGGAGGGAGGGAAGGAGGGGGAGGGAAGAAGGGGAGGGAGGGAAGAAGGGGAGGGAGGGAAGAGGGGAGAGAGGAGGAGGGGGAGGGAGGGAAGGAGGGGGAGGGAAGAAGGGGAGGGAGGGAAGGGGAGAGAGAAGGGGGGGAGGGAGGGAAGAGGGGAGAGAGAAGGAGGGGGAGGGAGGGAAGGGGGAGAGAGAGGAGGGGGAAGGAGGGAAGGAGGAGAGAGGATGGGGAGGGAGGGAAGAAGGGAGAGAGAAGGAGGGGGAGGGAGGGAAGGAGGGGGAGGGAAGAGGGGGAGGGAGGGAAGGGGAGAGAGAAGGAGGTGGAGGGAGGGAAGGGGGAGAGAAGGAGGGGGAGGGAGGGAAGGAGGGGGAGGGAAGGAAGAGGGGGAGGGAAAGAGGGGGAGGGAGGGAAGGGGGAGAGAGAAGGAGGGGAAAGGAGGGAAGGGGGAGAGAGAAGGAGGGGAGGGAGGGAAGAGGGGGGAGGGGAGGAAGGGGAGGGAGGGAAGGAGGGGGAGGAGGGAAGACCATCCCCTGGCCCCAGGCCCCCCACGGCACACACCCCTTCTAAAACACCCAGCCCCCAGCGCACCACCTGCCCCAGGTACCTACGGAGGCCTCCCCAGTGCTCTTCTCGGCCGCTGCCATGCGGGCCACCTTGGAGATGACAGGGGCCACGTTGGTGGGGCCATAGAGCTGGACCCTGGGCAGGCAGTTCCGATAGGCCTCCACCACGCCCTGGATCCCTACAGGGGAAGGAGGGTGAGTCCGGCCTGGTGCATGCCGCCCCCGCCCCCCCCCCCCCCCAGGCCTGCCTCGTGCCCTTTACCTTCACACTCATCGTCCTCAGGGTTGAAGTTGATGGCAAAGTCATGGGACACCTGGGTGGGCACAGAGGGACTGTCAGCTGGGTGACCCCTCAGGACCCCCACACCCCCGCCTACGGGGGGCGGTAGGTTTGCAGCCCCCAGGACCAGCATGTGGAAAGAGCCTCGCGGAGGGAGTACCCCGGGTCAGAGGGCAGACAGGAGGCCCCAGGCTTGGAGTTGCATTGACCAAGAAGTCCCTCCCGCCACGTTTTCGGGCTTAAGCCAGGTGAACTGCTATTTGCGGCTGAAGATTCCAGACTCATTCCCCTTCTCCTGACAGAGACACGGAGTTTGTGTTCAGTTCTCCAGAGGTCACTAGTGCTGGGTGACCAAGGTCAGCCTCTCTGGCCACAAGCGCAGGGTCTCCGCGATCTGCCCACTGTCACTTAGGAGTCGGTTCCCAGCAGCGAGAGGCAGAGGCAGCAGGTGACCCAGGACAGCCTGTGCTACGAGAAGCAGCAGGGCCCTGGGGGCCCCCCGGCAGAGGCAAGGGGGTGAGGTCCCGGTCCCCAGGCTCCCCTACCTCATACTTGGGAGGGATCCGCGCTCCGAACCCCAGAGCAGAAAATCTCTTGTCACTGGAAAGGAAGCAATGGTCTCACACGGGGCCCCTGACTTCCCTGAGGGCGGGGCGGGGGTGCTTTGGGGAGACATTCACCAGAACCAGGACAGCCGGGCTCTGATCCACCCCTGGGTGACCAGGCCCAGGCTGACACTTTCCCGAGGGGCTGGCTCTGCTCCGAGCCGCATGGGGGAAACTGAGGCACTGAGCAGTGAAGACACCCAGGCAGGGGTGGAGCCTTCTCCATCTCTGTCTCTGTCTTTGCTCTGGGAGCAGCAGGTACCTCCTGGGGAGGCAACCAGACCCTGGGAAGCGTTGGCCTCCTGACTTGGGACCTCCGCTGTCTGCCAGCCACCCCGACAGCCTTCTGTTCGTCCATGGCCTCAGTTTATTGGTCTGTAAAGTGGGACACAGATCCCCTGCGTGTGTGTGTGTGTGTGTGTGTGTGTGTGTGTGTGTGCAGGGTGAAAGCCATGTGACTGAGGCCCAGCCCCATGTCAACACATGCCGGTTTTGACCCGAGCTTCACTTCAGAGATCAGCCACGCAGGACATCGGGTCTGGCCCGTGGAGCGAGCCCCACCCACCGTGGCCCACACACTGCCAGCCTCAGGCAGGTTCCTCTGGTCAGTGTAGAGTCATGATGACCCTCCGGGCCCAAGTCTGCGCTGGAGTCCAGGGAGGCAGGGAGGCGAGGGGCAAGTGGGGGGTAAGGGCCGCACCTGTCATCGTCCTGGGCACAGGGTGATGGGGGGGCAGGGCGGTACCTGTCATAGTCCTGGGGACAGGGTGAGTGGGGGGTGATCCACACCTGTCATCGTCCTGGGGACAGGGCTAGTGGAGGGTCAGGGACCACACCTGCCATAGTCCTGGGGACAGGGCCAGTGGGGGCAGGGCCACACCTGTCATCGTCCTAGGGCCAGGGCAGTGGGGCCAGGGCCGCACCTGTTATCATCCTGGGGACAAGGCCAGTGGGGGGGGGACAGGGACCACACCTGTCATCGTCCTGGGAACAGGGCAGTAAGGGCAGGGCTTCACCTGTCATTATCCTGGGGACAGGGCTAGTGGAAGGGCAGGGACCGCACCTGTCATAATCCTGGGGACAGGACAGTGGGGGTGGGGCCACACCTGTCATCACCCTGGGGACAGGGCAGTAGGGGCAGGGCTGCACCTGTCATAGTCCTGGGGACAGGGCCAGTAGGGAGGGGGGGGGGGAATAGGGACCACACCTGTCATAGTCCTGGGGACAGGGCCAGTGGTGGGGGGGGGGGACAGGGACCACACCTGTCATAATCCTAGGGACGGGACAGTGGGTGTGGGGCCACACCTGTCATCATCCTGGGGACAAGGCCAGTGGGGGGGACAGGGACCACACCTGTCATCGTCCTGGGAACAGGGCAGTAAGGGCAGGGCTTCACCTGTCATTATCCTGGGGACAGGGCTAGTGGAAGGGCAGGGACCGCACCTGTCATAATCCTGGGGACAGGACAGTGGGGGTGGGGCCACACCTGTCATCACCCTGGGGACAAGGCAGTAGGGGCAGGGCCGCACCTGTCATAGTCCTGGGGACAAGGCCAGTGGCGGGGGGGGACAGGGACCGCACCTGTCATAGTCCTGGCAGATCTCTCCCACGGCCACCAGGGCCTGCAGGTACTCGTTGGGCTGGAAAGGGTTGATATAGTGCAGAGAGCAGCTGTTCCGCGGGTCACCGTTGGAGGCTGTGAAATCGATGGCCACCTGCAGAGACCCGGGCTCATGAGCCGGGGGCCCCTCTCCCACCTGGGCGGGACTAGGCACCCAGAGCCCCCATTTGACAGGCAGGGGGAAGGGGGCGTGGGGAGCTGCCTGGTGAGGGGTGCAAACTAGAGCAGTTCCCGGGGCCTGTCGGAGGAGACTCCTGAAGTGACAGTCCCAGGGCCGGGCTCTGTGCTGGGGCAAAGGGCACCCTGGGGAGAGTGGGCACTGGCGCTGAGCAGCAAGCCCGGACCCTGCCAACCCCGTCTACGCAGATCCCCAGGCGGCAAGAAGCACCACGCGGGTGATACCGGCCCACGGCCCAGGGCCTGGTCACGCTGAGCCCCGAGCACCTGCAGCCAAGTGCCCTGGGCGCGGGGCGGGCTGCTGGCAAGGGACCCATGCCATGACCAGGCGCATCTCTTCTCTGCTGCCGCTCTGCCTGGGCAGGGACTGCGAGTTCAAGCCCCGGGCTGGGGTCCCCACGCGGCCCCGCCGGGACGCTTCCCTCAGGCCAATCTGGCTGCCGCTGGGTGGCAAGACCCGGACCCGTGCAGCCACGAGCGAGTGGTGAGGCGACACAGAGGCACGGACGCCGGGCTCTCCCGCGCCACTGACACCCACAGCTCCGGACCAGAGCCACCGCCGTTGGGTCTCGTGGCTTCTGGCGCTGTCCCCGGCCACCACAGGTGCCACTGCATTCTTGCCACACACGTCTTCCTGTCACTGTTCTCGTGGAGGGTGACCCCGGGCAGCTCCTGGGACCCAACTGCCCACTTCATCTGCACGGGAAGGGCCCCGAGCCCGGTCAGGGGCCTCACTGTACCCACTTCTGCACATCCGCCCCGGGCCCCGGGCCAGGCTCCGAGTTACATCCAGGGTGGGCAGGGCGCCCGGACTCTGCTGGTGTGGAGGGGCCCGTGCACTCACGGTGAAGTGAATCTGACAGCCGCCCATGATGTAGTCCAGGAAAGAGTGAACCCTGTAGGACTTCCAGGCAGGGAGGTCGGCAGGGCCCGCCCAGGACACCCCACACCCTGAAACTGAGGCCGGAGCCCCGGGGACCTGCCCCTCTCCCCCAGCTCTCTGCCTGGGGCAGCCCCCCCCCATTCCCCTCCTCTGTCTCCCCCTCCCGTCCATCCCTCCCATCTCCCTCCCGCACGTACTGGGGACCATCAGACCCCTGGCGTCCATCTGACAACGGGGAGATCTGCAGGGAGGGGTGTGCCTGTGCCCCGTTGCCTCTCTGTCAAGTTTAGGCGGGAGCCAGCCCCCTCCCCACTGTGGGTGAGTGGGGCGTCTGCGGGCAGGGGCCGCAGCTCACCTTCAGGTCTGCCAGGATGACCACCCCAGAGTTCTTGTAATTGCGCTTCTTCTGCCTGTACTTGGCATTCACGCAGTCCCACTGGGCCTGGGGCACAGGGAGAGACAGAGACCCCCACCCCAGAGCGCCAGTGCCCAAACCCCGCTCCAAGGGGGCAGGGAGGCCTCAAAACCCCAGCCCTGGACAGCATTTTTCCACCTGTAACACAGTGACTGTCGTCCCTACTCTGGCCGCCCGGCGGGCGTGGTCCTCGATCTCGGGGGTTTGCCGACAATAGCAATTTCTGGGGCCGACTCAGCTCAGGCTGGTGCCCTACCTGCCTCTTGCGGCTCCTCCCAGCGATCCCTTAGCAGATGGGGCAGGGCCCCACTTTCACCCTGCTTCCACCCTGTTTGGGGGGGCGGACAGGGAGGGGCCCCAGCTCACCTGGTCCTCCCCAAAGGCTTTCTGCATTTCCTCAAAGGTGGTGGAGAATTCCCCGATGAAGTCGTGCTTTCCGCGGGAGTCGTGATCCCAGACGAGGCACTGGGGAGCCCAGGCCCCTCAGGCCACCGGCCCCTCTGGGCCCCCCACCTGGACGTCTCCGTTCC
Organism: Felis catus; assembly: GCF_018350175.1. Lineage (NCBI taxonomy): Eukaryota > Metazoa > Chordata > Mammalia > Carnivora > Felidae > Felis > Felis catus. Next base: position 61,311,481 of record NC_058382.1, on the reverse strand, counting down.
CCTGCAGCCAGGCCAGCCCCCTGCCACCCCCCACCTGCCACCCCCCCTGCCACCCCCACCTTCAGAGGCCGCGTCTCCTCACAGCTGCAGAGGTTGTTCAGTGACACCTTGAAAGGCTCCCACACGGGGCTGAGGTTGTCCTTCACCACCTGTGGGCCGGGGGTGGGGGGGCCGGCTCAGGTTCCAGGCAGGACTGGGGGCCCAGGACCCCTGTAGTTCTGAACCCGGTCCTTCAGGAACCACCTCCGTAACTTGTGCCACGTTCCTGGGCCCCCTGGACCCCCAGCTTTTTCTTTAAATAGCCTCTTTTTTTTACTCAAATTAATTTATCTCACAAGCAGATGTTCTTGGGGCGCCTGGTGGCTTAGTTTGTTGAGCGCCTGACTCTTGGTTTTGGCTCAGGTCACGGTCTTGACATGGAGCCCTTGTCGGACTCGATGCTGACAGGTCAGAGCCTGCTTGGGATTCTCTCTCCCTCCCTCTGCCTCTCCCCTGCTTGCACGTGCACACGCGCTCTCTCTCTCAAAATAAACATGCTTACAAAAAAAAGGAAGTGCTCTCTCACTGCTGTAACTAAAATGCCATTTCACCTGTAGGCGGGGACAACAAAACACAGTTGTGAATTCTAGTGGCAGACGGCCTGGCCTGCTGGCTCCCTGATGCAAGGAACTGGGTGCTGGGGGTGAAGGCCCCCGCAGCCGTCGGGGTGCTGGGAGGACCCGGGGTGGGGGGGAGACGGGCCGGCTTCTGCCCCTCTCTTCTCATTCCCGTCCCCAAAGTTCTGCAGGGGATGTCAAGGTGCAGGGCAGGGAGCCCTCACCTCGGTCCGGTACACCAGCTGCTCACTCCCATCGTCATTGACCCGGTATAGCTCCAGGAAGGGGTCTGACTTGCTGAAGAGGTCCTGGAGGAGGGGCAGAGGCTGCGCTTGGTCCTGGAGGGGGGACAGAGGCTGCACCCCTGGAGCCTCTATCTCCTTAGCTAGGGAATGAGGGCATGACCCCTCCCAAGAGCCTCTCAGAATGATCCAACGCCTTGTCCTCCCCTCTAGAGCCTTCGCTGGCCCCCCAGCAGCTTTGTTGTAACTCCCGGGCCCGGGCCCAGCCTCCCTCCAGCCACGTGTGCACGCCCCCAGCTGGCACCCCCACCGCCCCTGCTCCTCCCCCCCAGAGGACGGCCTCTACCAGCTGAGACCCTGCACTGGGCCCCCGCCCTGTGTGAGCACCCGACGGAGCCAAGCTCACGGCCAGTTCTTCCACTGTCCGGATGGTGACCGCCCTGAGCATGTGTCCCCGTCACTAAACAGGGGCCACGAGTGCCCCTGCCTCAGGAGGCATGAGCACTTACAGATGTGGCAGGAAGGGGCCCAGGGCACAGGAACAATGGTGACAGGGGTGGCCGGCCCCACGGGCTCCGCGTGCTCCTCACTCAGCAGCCCCGTGTCTGTGGCGTCAGGAGGGCAAAGCTGGGGGGGGGGGCTCGTGGCGTCGGCGGTACGTGCCCTGGGCCCACGCGGGCAGCCTCCACTCACCTTGTCGTCCAGCTTCCTGGCCCGGAAGGACAGCTCCACGTAGCCATTGTTCCCGGAGATGTCCTCAGCTGTCACCTGGGAGGAAAGCCGTGGCTCTGAGCGCCACAGGCCCCCAGGGGGCCGGGGGCCTCGCCAGCTGCTTTCGGGGCAGGCCTCTGAGAGCCATGAGGAGAAAGGGGTGGGGTCTGAGGGGTGGAGGGGCTGGGCGGGAAGGCGGGCGGCCTCACCGTGATGGTGGACTTGCCGGCATTCCTGCCGAACCTGAGCAGCAGGGCACGGGTCACCTTCTTCTGGGCCACAATCTGGAAGTCAGAACAGCCAGGGAGGGGTCAGCTCCCGTCCCCCCCCCCCCGGGCACGCCGACCTGGCCCTCAGTCTCCCTGGGCAGCCCAGCTGCTCCAAATCAACGCCCCAGGGCCCCACGCCCTCCCTTGAATCGCTCGGCCACCTGACATCCCTCTGTGTGGCCACCACCCCTCACCCCGGACCTGGCCTCGTGTCAGGAGGGGAGACAGGCTCAGTGAGGAGGCACCGCCTGGGGCCACAGCCCCACATGCCGGGCCAGGAATGCCCACCCAGCCCCAGCTCCCCAGCAGCTCAGAGAGGCTGTGTGGGGTGTCCCCGGTCCCTGCCCCAAGGGCAGCGAGGGGCTTCAAACAGCCCCCCGGCCAGCAGGGGGCCGAGGGGGTTCCTGGACACCGCACTGGACTCCCGGCTGTGGAGGTGGCAAAGGGTCGGGAGCAAGAGTGCGACCTGGCTCTCCACCACCCTGTGCGGCCTCCCCGTGGGCTCCCACCTGCCCCTGCCCACCTGGGCCACCCCCTCCCCTCCACCTGGCCCTCATTTGGCCACCAGCCCCTAACTGGGGCCGAGAGTTGACACAGGGCAGCTGTGTGCAGCCAGGGCACCTGCTCACCAGAGGGCAGCACTGAGGCAGTAGGCGCCCTGGTCTGCAGAAGCGCTCAAGGATGACAGCCCGCACCCTCCCCCCGCCGCGCCCCCGCGCCCCCACCCCGCCCCACGGCTGCCAAAGCGCCCATGACTTCGTAGGGGACTCCACTCGTTGCTGGCCAACGCAGAAACACGCGCTATCGCCACGGTGACAGCACCCCGATGCTCATCAGCGCTCACCTGGCCCCACCTGCCGCCAGCTCCCGGAGCGGGGGCGACCGTGCAAAGTGAGCTAAGTCCGGACGGCACACGGCACATTCCCAGCCACCCGCCCCTCGGCTCCTGCCTACCTAACGGCTTCCGAGCACACGGGAACATGGCCTGCGTGCCGGAAGGTCAAAACGGGCTAAGGGTGGGAAAGCTCTCCGCAAGGTGCGAAGGGAGGGAGGCCGTGTGGCCCCAGGTTCTCCCACTTACGGGCTGCACTGCTACGGGCTCTCCGATCAGGAGAAGTGGGAAAGCTGCTGTGTGAACCAGTGTATGGTCAATAAGCTCGCTCTTCTTGGTCCCCTCAAACACCCACTGAGGTGCCTGATGCTTGGAGGTTCGGACAGGGGTCAGGGGCTTGCTCAAGGTCATGCAACTGGGGTTCAGGGCCACTGTCCATACCCTTGACCACTGACGGCAGCTGCCCCGAGGGCCGTGCCGGCCTCGATGGGCCTTTTCACTGTCTACAGTTTACAAGTCGGTCCCGACACGTGTGTGCTCACACATGTTTCTCTGTGTCCGTGCATGCATCCATACAAGCGTCCGTGCACTCGTGCCCGTGTGTACATGCAGTCCGTGCATACATGTCAAATCCCGCTCTGCTGCCGTGCAGTGATCCGTGCTGTCATCTATAAAATGGGATGACAGGGGGCCCACCCCAGACCAGCTCCGACGCAGACGGCCATGGGGATGAGTCATGCAGACATCACGCTGGGTGCAAGAAACCGGGCACAAATGAGAACACACTGTGTGATTCATGAACAGGAAGTTCTAGAACAGGCAAAACTAGCAGGGACGTGCTGGAGAGGAGGGGTCTGTAGGGTGATGTGAGCTGCTGACGGGCAGGAAGACAGGTGCCTAAACTCATCAACATCAACCCTTAAGGTCTCCGCGTTCTCCTGGACGGAAATCATGCCTCCGTAAAAAGGAAGCATCTCCCATCACAGGCTGAGAGCGAAGCGTGTGGCCCGCAGCCCGGTGCCCAGGCTGTCTCAGTGGTGGCTGGCAAGCACTCTTGCCATGCGGCTAACGGAACAGCTAGTGGACGGGACATCATCTGAGGACTGCAAACTGTCCCTCTGGTGACAGCAGCCCCCAGCGGGCTGGCCGGCCGGCTGCAGGGCGGAGTGGGGACACGTTGACGTCACGGGGTGGAAGGGATCTCGTGCCACGGCAGCAAGAAAGCAGCGCAGGACAGTAATAGTGTACGTACTTTGTGTTAAAATATATACGTATATACACACAGAGAACAAATACCCCCTCACGTTCTCACGCGAGAGTGTGAACTCGCGGACAGGCGAGGGTGCGCGTCCCATGGCTTGCCTTTCACTCTTCCTGAATTTTGAATTATATGAATGTGTTACCCAGCTCAAAACTACGTATTTTTAAAACTAATAAGGAATTTTTAAGGGAAGTCACTGTGGAGACGGGCAGAGCAAGATACTTGTCCCGGAGGGAAGGACCTCCGAGGAGCCTGGAGCACCGCTGTCCCCCACCCCCCCCACGCCCCGCCCCCAGCCCTCAGCATTAGCACAGCTGCACTTTCTACGCTCCGGGATCTCTCTTGCCCTCCTCCCTCCCAAGGGGACGGGGCCCACCTGCCCCAAGGTGCACTCCATGCCCCCAAGGAAGTCATCGTCCTGATAGCCAAGGTCGCTGGGTCCTCGGGTGTCATAGACCTCAAAGCGCAGCTTCTGCACCTCCTCAAAGTAGTAGTCGAGCGTGAAGACCTTGGAGAACACAGGGTGCAGGCTGCTCCGGACCACTTCCGTTCTGTCCACCTGCAAGCAGCCAGTGTGGGGGCCCCACAGGAGTAGGTCCCCCCGCCGCCCGCCTCTCCCTAGCGCCCTGTGCCCGGCGCTGGCCCGCAGCCTCCGCTCACCTGCCCTCAGTGCTCCTGAAGGACTCACTTCCAGGCCGTACCCTGGGAAGTCCCCCTCCCTCACCAACCTGCACTCTAATCCTCAGGACTCCAAACCCCACACGGCTTCTGGCCACCCCTGGGGGGGGCACCTCCCTCCCTGAAATAAAGACCCCCCACCCCTGTCCAGCCACAGGCTGCAGTCTCTGCATTTTCTCATGTCATGCCCACCACAGCCTGCTCCACCCCCGTCACAGATGGGGAAACTGAGGCTCAGAGAGGGGAAGGGTCCTGTGCAAAAGCAGTCCAATCAGGAACAGAGTTGGATCAGAATCCTGGGCTGATTCTGATTCACCCAAAAAGAAGATCTCTCCCCAGCTGGGCAGGCAGGGAGACTGGGGTGGGGGGCAGAGACTCCCCCTGGGTGCCATATCTCTCCTACATCTTGGGCCCCTCTCTGTCCCCAAAGCACAGCCCAGCCTGGGGAGTGTCCCTCCAGTGTCCACAAACTCCCACGCTCTCAGATGGGGGGCCTTTGTGGGCCATCCTTTCTCAGGGACATCCGCACCCAGTAGTGCCAAGGCCAAGAAACAAAGACTAACGGGAGGCTAGGGCACAGACACCCCTCATCACAGATCCTCCCCAGTGTCCCCCCCCCCAAAGATACTGGGCTGGGGCAGGCCCTTTGCCTCCAAGGTCGAAGACGGGCAGGGTTTTGCGGCCCCAGGAGGCTGGCGGTCCAGAGACCACAAGAGACCAGGTCACGGCATCGGGGGAGCAAAAAGCAGGTCCCCAGAAGCTGGCGCCTGGAGCCTCCAGCACTGTGTCCTCACAGGTGGGGGCCCCACGGGTCTGCCTCCACCACGTCCTGCCCGCTTCCCCACCCAGGTCCTCCCCAGGGGGCGCGCTAGAGCACAGGGAGGCTTCAACCCCCAACCTCTCCAGCCCACAACCCGCCTTTCTTGGCCTTTCAAGGTGATGTACACACAGGAGTGGTGACTGAGACAGCGCTTTGCACAACGCACAGGGCCCTGAGCTGTTGCCACGACCTGCACACGGGGAGGGCTGGGCTGGGGGTGACTAGGGGCGGCAGGCTGGACAGGCACCCCAGTGACCCCCGGGACCAGAAGGTATCACAGGAAGAACTGGCTCTGTGGGGAGCACAAACCAGACCCCAGCTGTCCCAGCCTGGCCACGTGCACTGCGCTGGGTCACCCGGGGCTCGGCACTCATGCTGGAGTCTGCAGGACCCTACGGGAGAGCAGGCGACTGGCTGCCCTCCAGGTGGACCAGAGATCAATCTCTGGCTCCCTAGTGCCCCAGCCTCGGTCAGCAGCTCCCACTAACCCAGCAGCCCTTCCCGGCCCTTGGTGCTCCCTGGTCTGCGGTCTGGGTGCCTCTGCCTGATGGGTGAGGACCTGGCAGACAAGTGTCCCTCCTGCGTGCCCCACAGGCCGGGGGGACCCACGAGCCCAGGCCCACCCTACGTCACCACTCGGGCCACGCCACTCGCTTCTGCAGCCCCCAGGCCCTTCTGTGCCCCTTAGGAAAGCCCCCTGCCAGCACCCTCAAGCCTGGGTGCCTCACTCTTGTCCCCAAGCCCCCCAAACGGGAACCTGCTCACAACCGCACTGGGGTGCTCCCTCTCTCTACCTGGGGGTCCTCTCAGTCGCCTCCAGTCCAGCGCCCCCCAAGTGCCGGACACCCCCTCTCTAGACCCGGTCCCCTGCCCACCGCCTCCTGTCTCCGCGTCCGCAGCTCCAGGCCCCCAGTCGCCGCTGGGCTCGGCCCCGCCGGCGCCCCTACCTGCACCCACTGATTCTGGGACCGCAGCAGCAGCAGCACGCTGGGGTCGGACTTGGTGAGCGGGTCGCGGTCCAGCAGGTGGCGGCAGCTAAGCCGCAGCTCCACCCTGGAGGCGCGGGGCGCGGGCACCGCTCTGGGGGCCGCCGCCGCCCGGCGCTCCGAGCCCGCGCTCATCTCGGGGACCCGGCGCTCGGGGACCCGGCCGGGCGCACCGAGGGGCCGCCGCGTCGGGAATGATGGCCGGGCCAGGCGTGGCCGCGCTTCCCTGCACGCCCGCACACGTGGCTCCGGCGGCCGCCACCGCGCGCGGGGACGGCGGGAGGGGGGCTGGGGAAGGGGGACAGAGGAGGGGGCGGCGCAAGGGACGAAGCCTGGGGGTGGGGGCCGGGCCGGCAGAGGATGGGGAGCCGTGGAGGGGCGGGGAGCGGGCGAGGAGGGGTCTGCGGGAGGCTAGACCCCGCCCTCAGTCCCGCAGCGGGGGTTGCCAGGGGTTCACCGGGTTCAAATTCTCCGGGTGCGGGGGGGGGGGGGGGGGGACCCGGCGGAGAGGTTTGGGGTCAGGGCAGGCAGCGCCCTCCCAGACCGCGCAGGCCCTCTGGGGCGGGGGGCACTCGGCTGCCCCAGGGCCGGGGAGGAGGGGTCCAGCGCTCCCCGCCTTCCTCCCCAGGAGCCCATGTGGAGGCCCCGCGGCATCTGGTGATGAATCACTGCCATCAGCAAGCGTTTCCCGGGCACACGCTGTGTGCCAGGCACCCCCCGGGCTGGGGCTGGAAATGAAAGAACAGGTCCCCACCTTTGCGGGACCTGTGGTCCAAGAGTGGGGAGCCTCTGCTGCCCTGGGGGTGTCGGGGCTGAGGGCCAGAATCTGACCGGGACAGTGCCTGGCGCCCTGCCATTTATCCGCTGCAGTCGTTTGCTGGGTGCCAAGGGAGGGCTCCCCCCCCCCCCGCCCCGCCCCGCCCTGCTCTGGACCACCCGCAGCAGAAGGCCTGCAGAAGAGGAGGTGTTAACAGAGGCAGAAACCACGTCCCAACCCATTCTCTTTGCCAATTTTTGCCTAAAAATAGGGCACAGATCTGGCCCAAAGCCATAGTGGGAGGGGGACAAGGAGAGGCTTTAAGGTGGACCGACAGGATGGGGTGGGGGGGGAGCGGAGACCCCTGTCTGGCGTGCCTGGCTCTATGCCCTCAGGCTGATCAGGGCTCAGCCTTGGCCTCCTGGGCTGCAGAAGAAGATTCTGAGGCCAGAGGGCCTGCCAATGGCAAGACAGGGTCAGGCAGGAGAGGTCTCCCCGGCCCCTGTGCCTGGACGGCATCCTGGCACAGAGATGACGGGACTGAACCCCAGGCACACCCGGAAGCCAAACGCCATGTGCCGGTTGGCAAAAAAAGGGAAATCCTTGCAGCTGGGGTTAGTGAGTTGGTCTCCGGCACAAGGGCCTACTTCCTGGGCACCTGGGGAAAGAGGCAAAGGGCAGTGAGACACAGAGAGGGATTTGAGGCCCGTCAGTGCCCCGTTCTGCCCCATCCAGCCTCCCCGTCACTCCTTCTCGGGAGCCGGCACAGGGCCAGACAGCTTTGGGATCCAGCTGTCAAGGGCTAGCCACTCTCCACTGTGAGTAGCCTGGCCCCCCCGGGCCTTCTGGCCCCTGCATCTTTCCCAGACCAGCTTCTCGGAGCCGAGGGGAGTCGTGTTGGGCCCACCAGCCACGCATGTGGGCTTTTGGTGGTGGCTCTTGGGCTCACAGGCCCCAGGCCTCCCAGAGCCAGCTCCTCTGCGACGCGGACCCACCTGCACACTGGGCAAGGTCTCCTGGCCTCTCTGAACGTCCGTGGGACTAAGGGCCCGGGCTCAGGTGGGCACCCAGCACCACGCTGCCTGGCCCGGCCTCTCCTGCAAGGGCCCAGGGGCTTCCCTGCCAGGCTCCTCAGTCTGCCAGGACCCGGGGGACCTTCCCTTGAGGACCGGCTCCCCCAAGCTCAACTTCCACGCTTGACCTCTGCAGCTGATGGGTGGAGGCTGTCCCGTGTGGATGGCTGTGGACCCGCCACCCCGCTGCACACCTCCGCCCTCACTGCAGCGGTGTGGAAGTCAGCCCCATTCCACAGGTGAGGGCAGGGGGCACTGAAAGTTCGGCAACCCGCCCTGGGACACCTGACTCGCCCGTGGGGGTGCAGGGCATCGGTCCTGACCGCGGTTCGGTTCTTCACCATCACACACACATCACACAGCACCACAGTAACAGGTGACACTTCCATCGAGGGGAGAGAGGAAAGACCATCAGAGTTGGGGAGTTGGAGCGTCTGAGGTGGAGAGATTTTAACGGACTCCCTGGGGTCTCCGGCCACAGCCTCACAGGACGTGGCTGTCTCCACGGGGTGACCCTGCGCCTCGGCTCCGGATGGCACTAATGCAAAGAAGCCACAGAAGAAGAAGCAGGTTTCCCGCAACCCTGGTCCGTCCGTGAGGCCTGGGCCAGTGTGGCCCTCCTGAGTTCCCAGGACACGCGGCGGTGGTGGGGCTCCCTCCTCACCCACCAGCCCACAAGAACCCTGGGGACAAGGGAGGGCCGGGAAGGCAGGGGCAGGGGGAGGGCCGGCAGCCAGACGTGGGAAAGGAGACCCCCGTTCGTAGATTTTGTTGTTGTTGTTGTACAGGAAATAGGAGTACGCGTTCCACGTCGAAAACTTAGAGAGTGTGGAGAAGCACGTAGAAACAAGAATTCTAGCGCCCAGACATAAACACCATTGTGATGTTTGCCCTTCCAGCCTTCTCCCCACGCAAGTCTGTATTTACTTTTCAAAAGTTGCCTCCAGCGTCCGAGCCCTTACCACATGGCTCATCAGACTGTCAGCGTGGGGGACCAGCCTGCCATGTCACGGTTGAGTCCCTGGGCCCAGGACTGTGCCCGGCACGTACCACGTGCTCAGTACGTTTGTTGAATGAGGTCTTTGCGCAAACTATTTCTGTTTGTAACTTGTTTCTTCTTTTATAAACGGTTTATGGCCTTCTTCCATGCCATGGACTGAATATTTATGCCCCTCCCCCGAATTCGTGTGTTGAAATCCTGACCCCCAATATGATGGTATTAGGAGGTGGGACCTTTGGCGGGGGGCCCGGGTGGCTCAGTAGGTTAAGCGTCCAACTCTTGGTTTCGGCTCAGGTCACCATCTTGTGGTTTTGTGACTTCAAGCCCCGCAGCCCAGAGCCTGGGGCCTGCTGGAGGTTCTTTCCCTCTCTCTGCCCCTCCCCTGCTCACGCGGTCTCTTTCTCAAAATAAATAAACTTAAAAAAAGTTTAAAAAAAAAAAAAAAAAGGAGGTGGGAACTTTGGGAGGCCCTTGGGTCCGTAAGGGTGGAGCCTTATGAGTGGGGTCAGGGCCCTGAGAAAGGGACCCTCAGAGCCCCCTCGCCCTTCCGCCAACGTGAGGACAGACCAAGAAGGGGAGTCCCTCACCAGATACTGAGGGTGCCGGCACCTTGATCCTGGACTTTCAGCCTCCGGGACTGCGAAATCGATGTCTGTCGTTTAGAATTGCCCAGTCTGTGGTTTTTTGGTTTCAGCAGCCCAAACAGACCGGCACTCTACCTCAATAAAAGTAGGCTACCGCAGGTTACCGGGGACCCAGTCTGGTCGCCGCCTGTCCTGTAAATCAGGTTCCACTGGAGCACGGCCTCGCCCGTCCGCTCACATTTTGCCTGGGGTCGAGTTTGCTCCAGAGCAGAGCTGAGGAGCTGTGGCCCAGAGAGCCTGACACGCTTAACTAGCTCTTCCTTGAGGGCAACGTTTGCCAAGCCCTGGCCTGCCTCCCTGCTCCTGCTGCTTCACCCTGGCGCCCGCTAACCCAGCTCCCGCCCAGCCAGGGGCTCGGGAGGGGTCACTGAGGGATCAGCCGATCAAACCAACCGTCCCTGAGGTATTTAACTAGCTCCCATTTGGTTCTTTTTAAGTTTATTTATTATTTTGAGAGAGAGAGAGCGAGCGAGCAGGGGAAGGGCAGAGAGAGAGGGAGACAGAGAATCCCAAGCAGGATCCGCTCCGTCAGCACAGAGCCCGACACGGGGCTCCAACTCCTGGACCTGCAGATGATGACCTGAGCTGAAACCGACCGAGCTCCCCAGGCAGGCGCCCCCATTTGGTTCTTTTGACGCTTCCAAAGAATCCTTGCTTTGGACGACTGGCGTTTCAGGCCACCGTGCTCTCCACCAGCCGACTCCAGCAGGCTTCCCCGAGCTCCTGGCCCTTGTCCCACAGCATTGAACTCGAGCAAGTTCCAGAACCACTCATGCCTCCAGGATCACCTGGAAAGTGGGACAAGAGCAGAGTCACCTCCAGGCTGTGTGTGAGAGGCGTGCTAGCTCAGGGCACGTCCTTGCAGGTATGCGCACCTGCCCCCCCACCCCCACCCCGCCCCCGGCCCTGCTCCTCATCAGGCGGAGGACGCGGGCCACCGCAGGCCACCGCCCCACAAGCCAAGAGGTTGTATGGGAACGCTTGTTGACTGTAGAAACTATAGGCAGGGGTGGGGTGGGGGGATCCACAGGATTTCCAGAAAGGGAACAGGCTACATATGGCTGTCTGGGTTCTTCCTTTGATAAGCTGGTTGCAAACGTACTCTCTTCCTTTGTTTCTTTCCTCCTGAGAAATGCTATTTTATCTCAGAACATCTGCAACCTGTCTCGATCAGATTGTTTTCCTACAAGATTTGGCACGTGTCTTACTTTAGAAATCAGACAGTCGCACCCAGAGGGCCCACCCGGCTGGGACAACACGCAATCTGTGGTCCTACAGCCACGTTGTCATGACAGCATCGGAGAGCCGGGACTGAGGCAGGACTGATGGGACTTCCCTCCCTCACCCCACACGCGCGTGCACACCCCACACAGACACAACACACGTGGATCACACGGGCACACAACGGGCCAGGCACACGTACACGTCAAACGCACACGTGCGTTCACTGACCAAGCGCACACACGCATCAAATGCGTGCAGACGTGCACGTGACATGGACACACAGACATGCCTGAGCGCAAACACATTCAGACACAAGGAGCCCTGACAGGTCCCTTCTCCTCCAAGGACACTGTGTCCCTTATCTTGGTGACTTCCCACATTCAGTCCCTGGCTGCCATCCCCTCCTGCCCCAAGCCCCTGCCAGGCAGGTGGTATCGCCTGTTTTGTCAATGAGAAGACCACGGCTCAGAGTGGGTGATGCCTTGCCTGAGGTCACACAGCGGGGGCAGAGCTGGGATTCTAACTGGACCCCGCAACGCCACTCAGAACCTAGTACCTCGCCTTCCTTGGCCCATCCTGGCCCCCCAGTGTGTCTCAGGGGCTTTGCTGTTCCCTCACCCCCTGGGAGGTCACAGGCGACTGTGAGGGTACAGAGCGCCTGCCACGGCCAGGGCCACAGGCCAGAGGTGAGCCAGAACCAGCTGTCCCTTCCTTGGGTTCCCCTGACCTAGGAGGCCTCCCGTGCTCGGGGCTTGCCCCGGGGACCCCAGCGGCCTGCTTCCCCAGGGCTAGTTATCCGAGGGGGAGGGAGGCGGTTGACACAGGAGCCACAAGGAGCCACGGTAACCTTGTCTCAGCCTGGTGCCCTCCACTTGTGCTCTGTTCAAGTAGTGGCAAGCTGCTGGGTCCAGGTACACACTTCAGGGACGGTATCAGACCAGGACGTGGACGTCAGCTGGCGGGGACCACAGGACCAGGGCCGGAACAGGCAGACCACGAGGACACAGCTGCCCACAGGGTCCCCGGGGGGGGGGGGGTGACGGTGGTGTGGGTCAGGGCGGCAGGCAGGTGCAGCGTCCACGGGGCTGGCATCTCCGACTGACGGACGCCCTGGTTTTCTTCTCACCTGACTCATCCGGAGCTTTTGATGATATTCTCGGTAAGAGCCGCCTGGGTGGTGCTTTGACACTGCCTCCATCCCCAGACCTTTCATCAGTGACCCAGTTTTGCCTCCTCCTCCCCAGAAAGCATCCCCCTTTCTGGGGAAGTTTCCAGAAGGGCAGGAGCTATGCCGCATTCTGTCTGCCCCAGCACTCTGGAATCAGGGTCCCTCTGCAGCTGTGGAAACTGAGGCTTGAAAACGAGGGGCCCCAGCTAAGGCTCTGCAGGGGAGAGTGGGGAGCCAGGGCTAACACACACCTTTCCCACAGCCCCATATGGCCTTCTGGCAGCGATCAGATGCCTGTCACCAAGACCCCTCTCATGTGTCCCGGACCTTAGCGCTCTGGAGGAGCAGCCGTGAGAAGGTGGATGTCCCGGGGGGGGGGGGGCACTCGGACCCCCACCGGGAAGGGTAGGTCTGGGGAAGACTCTGCAAGGCAGGCCAGCCTTCCCTTCCTAGGCTGACGGCCCTTCTGTAGGCCCCAGGCCACCTGTCCCCCTGCAGCCTGGCACCGGGTGGCCGGTCTTCCTCTCTGGAGCCAAGGCAGCCGCCCCACCCTGTGCTTCCACTTTCTGTTCCGGTTTACCTGTGAAGAGGGGTCTTGTGGCTCACTCACGGTGGCAGCCCCAGGGCCTGGCCTGCAGGGGGCGTTCAACACGTGCTGTGCACTCCCTGCTCCGCCCCAGGACCACTTAGAGAAGACACACTGGGGGGGGGGGGGGGGGGGGGGGGCAAGGAGCCACAGGCACCTGATGGCAGGGGGCTCTGACCGTCTCGCCACTGACCCGTGACAGACGTGTGTCCAGAACACTGCAGGAAGCAGACAGAGCGGGCCTGCCAGAGCTGGTGTCTGGGGACCCTTCAGAATGAAAACCCCACAAAGACAAGGCAGATACACATAGTCCCTGCAACCGGGGCGACGCCTGGCACACAGTAGGTGCCGAATAAATACCGGAGTGAATGAATGCCTGTTCCCCCTTCATCTCCTTGTCCTTCAATAATTTCCTCCACCTCACTTTCCACCGTCCCCGGCCCCTCCAATGATCTGCTGCCCAGTGCCTACCCCATCATTGGGCTCTGCTTACATCCTGCAGCCTGATTCCCTCCCCTAACGCGGTGCCCCATCTGTGGTCAGCACTCGGTGCATGTCGAGTGAAAGCCTCCTGGATGGTCAGTGCCAGGCAGGCCCAGAGCCAGACCCGGGTCCGCGTGCTCAGTATATCTGGTCTAGTTCCAAGCAACTGGAAACAGATTCCAGCTGAGGGAGCCAAACACTGGGGAAGCCCTGGGATTGGTGGGGGGCACCCCAAGACCACGGAGAGGACGGTGAGGTTGCATCACCAAGGATGTGCCCTGGCTGGGGACAGGGGACCAGTCTGCGAAGTGTGGAGCCTGGCCATGTGACCAGGAAGCGGGCCAGGAAGCAGGGCAGAGAGTAGGTGCCTTGAGCTCCTACAAAAGAGGCGGGTTCTGCTTCTCACGGGACTCAAAGAAGCTCCCAACGTGAGTTCTGATGCTGAAAAGCCAAAAAAAAAAGAATAAGCAATGTCTACTACAGAGGCCAGGCTGTGGTATTCCTACTACAGCACACTGTCTCCTAAAAGACAGCGCTCCATCCCCCCTCCAGACCATACTCAACATATAAGGCTCAGGGAGCCTGGCTGGCTCAGTTGGTAGAGCACCCAAGACTTGATCACAAGGTCATAGGAGCCCCACGTTGAGTGTAGCAATGACTTAAAAAAAAAAAAAAAAAAAAAGATGTAAGCAAGACTCAAAAGGAAAAGAATAAACTAGAAGAAAAATCGTCAACATATGACAGAAGGCAAATTTCCTTAATATGCAAAGAGCTGCTACAACTCAAGAAAAAGACATCACAATAGAAAAATGGACAAAGAATGTAACAGAGGAACCACACACACACACAAAAAGATAATTTGCCAGCAAATATGAGAAGAGGCTGAGCTTCACAAATAATAAATGCAAGTTAACAGCAGCATTCCAGGGCTCCTCACCTATAGAGGCCTGTTTAAATAAAACCCCTTCAGGGGTCCTCTACAGGCTGGAATGATACGGAGCAGCGTACACAGTGTGACTCCATTTGCTGTCAAAAAAATATTTAAGTGATCTTTGCACCCAGTGTGGGGCTTGAACCCACAAACCTCGAGATCAAGGGTGGCACGCTCTTCCAGCTGTGCCAGCCGGGCACCCCTCCCATTTGCTTTTATGAAAACAAAAGGGGCAGCTGTTTATACCAGAATATAACTTCACGGAAACCACTCTGGGTAGATGCAGAAGCTGTTCTAGGTGCTTGGAGGGTGGGGGTGATTCAGGGGACCCTTCACTTTGGTTTATTCTCTTCTCTTTTCTGGATTTTTTTTTTTTTTTAACAAAGAGCATATTTTCTGTAACTTAGAAAAGAAAAAAAAGCGAACATCCAGAAACAATAAAAGAAAACATGATGAATGTAAGTATCTGTAAATAAAAAGTAATGTGTGAGACACAAAAAAAGTAGAGAAAAGAACCCAGAGCCCTTTGCACGTGCACTTACCTCCTTCTACTCTCTGGCTTGAACTGAGTTAAGTGGCAAAAAGCCTAAATAACCTAAAACAACTGTAGTCTTTCCCCTAAATTACAACAGTTTCAAGCAAGTGGAAATTAGTGTTAATCTTAATTCTTCCTTAAAACACCACAATTGTAGATATTTTAACAAAGCAACTACAGGATAGGGCGCCTGGGTGTCAGTTAAACGTCTGACCTCGGCTCAGGTCATGATCTCACAGCTCGTGACTTTGAGTCCCGCCTCAGGCTCACTGCTGTCAGTGCAGAGCCCTCTTAGGACCCTCGCTCTTTCTCTCTCAAAAAGAAGTATAAATAAAAAAATAAAAAAAAAAAAACTGCTTAAAAAATAAAAAGAAAACAAG